>NC_026002.2:35073324-35249933 GCF_000442705.2 Elaeis guineensis
TTCATAAAACATATTCATGGAATCAATGTTCATAATAAAATATATTTTTTTATATCTTATATACTGATCCTTATTTTATAAAAAATATAATTTCATCATCTACAATTCTTTGCACAGAAAATATGATCATTTAAAAATAAATAAGAAACCTAAGATCTACTTACTTCGATCATCCTAGATCTTTAGTCTTCTTTAAATGAATCAGATAATCCTATTTAAAATATTAAATCAGAATCAATTTTTATTCCATATATTCAATAAAATTAAATAATAAAAGAAAATGGTTGACTAGGTGACCAGTCCGATAGACCATCCAAACACAAAATTGATTAGGAGTCATCTCACTAAGATCAACATGGGTTCCTAAAAGAGAAAAGGATGGCCTGATACAAGATCTGTAGATCTTTTTTAGAGAGAGAAAGTAGGAGAGAGAAATTTTAGAGAGAGAAAATCCTAGAGAGACTTTAAAAGAGAGAGAAAGAGAGAGAGGGAGAGAGAAAGAGAGAGAGCTTTTCTCTCTCTTCTTCTTCTTCTTTCTTTTCTTTTTCTTTCTCTTTTCCCTTTCTTGGCCGATCAAAGGAGGAAGGCCCGATAGTTTGGGGGTTCACGGCCAGATGACCGACAGTAGGTGGTGGCATCTGGCTGATGGCGATGGAGCAAGGGAGGACCAGTGGCAGGTAGCAGGACAAAAAAAATCAAAAAAAATAGGGGACTGCCCCCTTTATTTGAATTTTCTCCGACCATTGATCGATCACCGATGGTCATGACCTTCGGAGAAGATAGGTAGAGATGTGGGGGTCCAAACTTAGGAGTGAGATGCTGCAAACGACGGTGCCAGTGGTCGGAAAAGAGAGAACAAAATTTGATCAAACAAGAAAAAAATAGAGTTTTTATTTTTATGAAATTTTTGACAAATTCGACGACCGGTGAGGGTGCACGATGCCATAGGAAGGAGGGAAAGGAAGAGAGAAAGGAGGGCTGGGGCTTATCTCTGACTCCAATGAGGTCTCCGATAAGGATTTGAGGCAAACACAAAGAGGGCATCGACGGCTTCAACGAAAAAATCTGAGAGAAAGAAAAGGGAGAAATTGGTGCTCATCATGGCCAGCCATGGAGGAGGAAAGAGGGGATTTTATAGAGCTTTTCCTAGGATTCTTATTTGCCCTAGGAGTCCTTAATCTAATCGAGCACGGGGAAGAAGAAGACTCCCATTGGGAGTCTTCATTCTATTTTTTTTCTATGAGCTTGATGGATCTAATCCTGGAGGGCTTGTATATATATTAGGATCGGGTATTACACAATGTTCCTAGTGTCCATCCACCTATGCTCATCCTATATTTGATTCTATATATCATAATTCATCTATTTATACTTTGATATTATATTAATTATCACATGCTCAATCAGAGATTGTGAGCCAGAGGCACGGCAACCACCGCACACTCATAGAGAATGATCCCCACAAGCATGCACAGACATCTTATCATACTATTATAAAGAGATAGCAGAATAATTAATTAATAAATTAAGTCTAAATTTAATAATCTAAATTTTAACTTTAATGTTCTAATAAATTCAACAATATTCAAAAGATCTTATATCAAAGGCAATAAAATTTTTAATCTAAAATAAAAGTATCAAGGTTCTACTTTCAATCACTATCTTGTATATATTCTCCATGTCATCTTAGCTCTCAAGATCTATAAAAATAATAAAATACATGGTAATAAGTTAGACAGCTCAATAAATAATGATCACTTCAATTAGATTAAATTAAGTAATAAAATAAATAATTATTTTTAGAAAGTAAGTATTTAGAATTCATCAATTCAAAATTTTTTATTATGTAGCTTATCAAAATATTATTTATGTTAAATTCAATTTCTTTTCAAAATTTGACTTTCGTTCACGAATTTAATTTCTTTCAAGATATCAAATTCTTGTCGATCGTGAGCTATGATCATATTATCCCTATAGTAGGATCATATATCACATATCATCTTACGGTGAGCATATCATCTTATAGCAAATTCTTAGAAATTATGAATCTGCTGGTGGTTTGTCATTAATCTACTAGTGACATATCGCCTATCTGCTTATGATATACATCCTCAGGACTAATCACTTGGTAGGGTCCTCCACATTGTTATGCCGAGAGTTCAAGTCATTCTCAAATTAAAATGCTTTTTATAAATTATATTCTATATTTCACTTCAATAGGAATGCACATAATCATGTTGTATCAAAATCAATCAACTGTAATACATAATAAGATCAATACTTTCAATCATGCATCATCATAAGTTTCAAAATATAACACATTCAATGTTAAAATATTATTCATCAAATTCATGCATCATTTTATAAATTATGTCAAAAAATATTTTATAATTCATTGATAAATCTAAAAAGGTGAAGCATTACTTATCTTATTTGTATTACAATAAATCCAATAATTTCATAAGTTTTTTTTCAAAATATTTAATTAATAGATTATAATTGTATCTTACTATCGAACATCTTCTTGTCAAGACAATCAAGCCTCTATATAGAATCAAGTCTGATATTAGAAAGAATATGAATAATTATGGAAAGACTGTTAGGTTCCCGACTCAATCTAGAGGGGTGGTGAATAGATTGATTCTAAATAAAAGCTTAAACACTTTGACAATATTTAAAATAATGACAATAGAAATAATAAGAAAAGTAATAGGAAGAGAAAGAGGAACACAAGGATTTATCATGGTTCACAACTCAATGTGAGTTGTTACATCCACTCTCAAGGGTTTAGCCTTGGATTTTCTTTGATTATGAATAGCAGCAAATTATACCAATAGCAGTGAATTACAACAGCAGTAATAAGTAACTTATGGAGACCCTAACTTAAATCAAGTTGAGCAGAGCTTTCTCAAGCTAACTTGTCTCTAAAAGACTTATTTGAAACTCAAGTCTAGCTTGAAGAACTAACACAGTAGATATAATTTTTTTTCTTAAACTATTACAGCCCTTGCTTTATGTGTTTGATATTTATGTGAAGATCTTTTGAGAATGCCTATTTATGGTGGAAAATTTGATGAACGATGGAGAACTTTCCTTCTTAATTTGATTTGATCTTCAATGATTGCAAGAATCATTCAAATCTGATTTGATTTCTAATGACTCATGATTTGCTGGTCTATTTCCTCTTTAGTTTGATTTCATCTTCTTAGTTTGATTGGATCTTCAATGATTGTATAAATCACTAAAATCTGATTTGATCTTCAATGACTTATGATTTGCTGGTCTGTTTCCACTTTAGTTTGATTTGATTTGATTTGTTGTTTATTTTCAAATCATCTTTTGAAAAAAAAATTTCCATACTTAAATCTGATTTGCTATGCATTTCCAAATTAATTCCAGCTGTCTATATTTGAAATTCTCAATCTTCTTTGATTCTATATTTAAAATTCTAATCTCAATCTTCTTTGATTCTGGAGAAATTTTCTTTGATTTTATATTTAAAATTCTAATCTCAATCTTCTTTGATTATGAAGAAATCTTTTTTGATTCTATGTTGTCCTTTTTCAGTAACTTATCCAGATGCCTTCACCATATATTTGAATGACTTGATCTTAGCAACATTTTTGGACCAACCAGTTTGATCCAATCACCACTTGATCGAACACATTCAAACAAACTTTTTAACTCAATTGGTTTGAATGTCTGTAGTCTTCTGCATTTACAACTTAAAATGCAAATTTCATCGGTACTCATTTGTTATCATCAAAACTAAGATAAATGTTGATCTTGAGTCCAATATTCTCTCCCTTTTTGATGATGACAAATATATATATATATATATATATATATATATATATATATATATATATATATATATATATATATATATATTTATATATATATATATATATATGCTAAAATGTGTGCATATATCATATTTTAATCTTTTTATTAATATAATTATGTTAAGCAAAGTGTGAAACAGTAAGCCAAATGATAATTCAGATAATCTCAAATTAGCAGCAAAGTGCGAAATTGTGAGCCAAAAGATTGTCCAAATAATCTCAAATTAGCACAGTATACCTTTTTCCCCCTTTTGACATCATCAAAACTCAAATAAATGATTAGTTAAAGAGAATAACAATATAAGTTTGAGGTTTAAATTAAATGCATAGTAAATTCGAACAAATTGAACTACATGCGAACAACAAAGCCATAACATGTCCTATACAAATTAGTGAGATCATGTACTCATAGAAATTATGAAAATGATAAATCCGTAAGCCCAAGTGCAGTTCTAATTTTAACAAAATTTTAAGTGTCTAATGGTCTAGTTAATATGTCAGCTATTTGTTTTGAAGTAGGTACAAAATGCAATTAAATCAAACCTTTTTGCATACAATCTCTTAAAAAGTGATGTCTAATTTCTATGTATCTAGTCCTACTATGATGAACAGGATTCATGGATAAATTTATAGTAGAGGTATTATCACAATATATAGGAATAGAATCAAACTCTTGTTTGTGGTCTTAAAGTGTCTGTTTCATCCATAGCATTTGAGAGTAGCACATTGCAGCTGAGACGTACTCCACTTCTGCTGTTGATAGTGCTACACTATTCTGCTTCTTGAAAAATCAAGACACCAAGCAGTTTTCAAGTAGTTGACATGTCCCTGATGTGCTTTTTTTGTCATCAAGGCTTCCCACAAAATTAGAGTCACTATATCCAATTAGTGTAAAATTATTGTTCTTGGGATAGAATAAACCAAAATTCTGGGTTCCTCTGAGATATCGAAATGTGCGCTTTACTGCTGTAAGATGTGACTCCTTTAGATTACTTTGGAATCTGGCACATGGACAAACTGTAAATTGTATGTTTGGTCTGCTCGCAGTTAAATATAAAAGACTTTCGATCATTCCTCTATACTTTTTCTGATCTACACTTTTGCCAGATTCATCCTTGCATAACTTCATGTTTGTGTTCAAAGGTGTTGTCATACTGCTTTTATCGTTAATGTTGTATTTCTTCAGCCGCTCTCCAACATATTTTGTTTGAGATAAATAGATCCCTTTTTTGGTTTGCTTGACTTGTAAGCACAAGAAAAATGACAGTTCACCTATCATACTCATACTCATTTCAAATTTGCTCTTTATCAAGTCTAAAATTTTTTTGCACAAAACATCATTAGTAGATTTAAAAATAATATCATTAACATAAATTTGAACTACTAAAATTTTTTCATTCACATACTTAATAAACAAAGTTGTATCTACTTTTTCTTTAGAAAAATTATTTTCTAATAAGAAGTTACTTAATCTTTCATACCAAGCTCGTGGAGCTTGTTTTAAACTGTAAAGTGCCTTTTTCAGTTTAAAAATGTAATTAGGTTTAGTAAAATCTTCAAAACTAGGAGGTTGAGCTACATAAACCTCCTCTTTAATAAAATCACTTAAAAAAGTAGATTTTACATTCATTTGAAATAAAGTAAAATTCTTAAAGCAAGCAGAAGTATTCTTATTGCTCTAGATGGGCCACTGGTGCATAAATTTCATCGTAGTTGATTCCTTCCTCTTGACAGTATCCTTGTGCCATCAGTCTTGCTTTATTGCTTACGACATTCCCATGTTCGTCTAGCTTGTTCCTGAATATCCATTTTGTGCCAATAATATTTTGGTCTTCAGGATGCGAAACTAGATCCCAAACATCATTCCTTAAGAACTGATTAAGCTCCTCTTGCATTGCTTCAATCCAACTATTATCACTAAGAGCTTCTTCCACAGACTCAGGCTCAATATGAGATAGGAATGCAGACTCCGCAAATGTTCCTTGTAGTTGAGCTCGGGTCCTTACTCCTTGACTAATATCCCCCAATATTTGTTCTCTTGGATGAGCTTTCTTGTACTTCTAAGTTGTGGGTAAGTTAGAGTGGGGATCTTGAGTCATTTCTTGCTCTCGAGTGCTTACTTCTTGAATCTTTTGTTTGAGTAAGTCTATCTCATCATTATCATCATCATCATCATCCTCATTCTCATTTAACTCTTGGGGCTAAGATTTAGTAAGACTATTTTTATCAAACTTCACATTAATTGATTCGTCCACAGTATGCATTCTTTTGTTAAAAACTCTATAGGCCTTGCTTCTGGTGGAGTATCCAAAAAATATGCCTTCATCGGACTTAGGATCTAGCTTGTCCAACTTATCCTTTGTGTTGAGAATATAACACCTACTTCCAAAGACATTGAAGTAGCTGATATTGGGTGCCCTTCCATTCCACAATTCATAAGGTGTTTTTCCAAGTCTTGGTCTTAAGTATACTCGATTGATGATGTAGCAAATTGTGTTGACTACTTCTGCCCAAAAATACTTTGAAAGTTTGAATTCATTTAGCATGGTTCTATACATCTCTTATAAAGTCCTATTCTTGCATTCTACTACTCTATTCTGTTGGGATGTACGTGATGTTGAGAAGTTATAAATATAATCTCTTTCTTCACATACTTTTCAAACTGCCTCAAAATTCACCACCTCAGTCATTTCTGATTTTGATGATTTTGCTTTCCTTTTCATTTTCTATTCTTCTAAACAACTTAACAAACTCTTTCACGGCATCATTTTTATGAGATAAAAATAAAGTCCAAGGGTATCTAGTGAAATCATCTACGATAACAAAGATAAAATATTTTTCACCTAGACTAACTATACCCATATCCCCATACAAGTCCATATGAAGCAACTGTAGGGGTTTGGTGGTGGAAATTTCTATTTTTGGCTTGAATGTACTTCTTACATATTTTCCTTGCACGCAAGCATCGCACATGGATGATTTTTCAAAATTCAATTTTAGAAGACCATGCACAAGCTTTTTATTAGATAATTTTTGTAATAGAGAAATCCCTACATGTCCTAGTCTTCTATGCCAAAGATGTGTGAAATTATTTTCAACCATAAAATAATTTATTTTTTGTGCACATAAATTACTCATATTTAGTGAATATACATTATTAGCTCTTTTAGCTACAAAAATAGTTTTTCCACTAAACTTTACTATGCATTCTTTAGGATTAAATTTAACTTTAAAATCATGATCACATAGTTGACTTACACTAAGCAAGTTGTAGTTCAAGCCATCAACATGCAACGCATCTTTAATCATAGTGTTAGGATGTTTACCAATAGTACTCTCTTGCTGTTGCTAAACTTGACCATACCTCCTTCCTTCTTGATTAGTGTGGTGAACAAAGACTTGTCTCTAGTTATGTGCCTTGAACATCCACTGTTTAGATACCATATTCCATGCTTTTTCCTTTCCTTTGAGGCATTTTTCTAGCTTTTTTTTCCTTGGTCGTGTATCTATAAATCTTCTTGATTGATTTGGTACCTTTTGACTGGATCCTTTATGGTTAGAGGCACTACCTTTCACTTGCCATTTTAACTTGACTTGATTTCTTTCTATACTTTTTCTAATTTTGCAATCAACATTAGTATGTTTAGTAATTCCACAATAAGAGCATATAATATAAGTTTTAGCAATAGCTCTAGCAATACAATCATTCGTGCTCTGGGGTTTAGTGTTTAGTGTGTATCCTATGTCACTTTTATCTTGGGAGACCTTTTGTGATGCTAGTATACTATCCAATTTTATTTTACCCACATTGAATTTTTCTAAATTCTTTTTTAGATATTCATTTTCATTTTCTAGCTTGATTATCTTTTCTTGCAAAACTTCATCATTTTCAACGATCATAGATTTTTCATGCATTCTAGGTAATCTATCATGTTCATGTTGAATGAATGCATATTTATTCATTAATTCCTTATATTTATCATGAACCTTTTCTTTTTGTCTTTTCTTGCTTAATAAGATTTTTTTTAATTTTCTATTCTTTGTTACTAATTTATCATATGTTGCAAGTAACATATCTACACTAAATTCATTATCTAAAATTTCAGAATCAAAACTGACCTCAATATCTTCAAAGGCCATGAGACCAAATACTGCCACTTTTTCTTTTGGCTCTTCTTCTGATCCGAAAAGGTCATCCCAATTTTCAGCTTGTCTTCTTCTTTCTTTAGTGGACAGTCAGCTATAAAATGCTCCTTGCTCCCACATTTATAGCATTTGTCTTTACTTCTTGAGGTAGTTGATTGGTTCCTTCTTTGGCCCTTTAGCTTCCTCATTTTGATGAACTTTCTATATTTTTTTATGAATAGTCCTAATTCATCTTTTTTATCATCAGAATCTTCTTCACTATCATCAACCATGAGAGTAGAGAATTTTTTTGTGTTAACTTCATCTTTTTCTAGCTCCTTCATGTTTATCTCATGGGTCAGAAGATTTCTCATGAGTTCTTCAAGATTGATGTTGACTAAAGATCCAAACTAATTGATGGCTGTCACTTTTGGTTGTCACTTCTTGGGTAGACTTCTTAGTATTTTGTTGACTTTTTGTTCCTCTGCAAAGTTAGTATCTAGTAAAGCAAGTTTACTAAATATATCATTATACCTTTCATTCATTTGCTGAATTATTTCTCCAGGCAGCATTCTAAAATTCTCAAATTGATTCACGAGCATGGTCACTTTGACTTTCTTGAGTTGTTTAGTTCCTTTGTGAGTCACTTCAAATTTCTTTCATACATTATGAGCGCTTCTTGCTCCAACAACCCGAGAATGTTCGGTTGCATTTAGAGAGCAAAGAAGGATGCTTAGAGCCCTTTTGTTGAAAGAGATTCTTTGCTTGTCTTCACGAGTATATTCTTTTGGCTCTTTCTCTACTTCTTCTTCTTTGTCATTCTTTTTTTTTTTGGAATGTGTGGTCTATTCACCGTGATCTCCCAAAGATCATAATCGATGCTTTGAAGATGGATCTCCATTCTATACTTCCAATGAGAATAGTTTGAGCCATCAAACAATGGAGGTTTGTTAGATGATATACCTAAGTAGAAAGAAAGCTAATTTGAACCACTTGTACTTGCCATTTGATCTTTAACACTCTACCTGAAAAGAAAAATTGGCACTCAGAGTGCACTGCTCTAATACCAATTGTTAGATCCCCGACTCAATTTAAAGGGGGGTAAATAGATTGAGTCTAAATAAAAGGTTAAACACTTCGATAATATTTAAAATAATGACAATAAAAATAATAAGAAAAGTAACAGAAAGAGAAAGAAGAACACAAGAATTTATCATGGTTCATAACTGAACATGAGCTGCTATATCCACTCACAAGAATTTAGCTTTGGATTTTCTTTGACTATGAATAGTAGCAAATTACACCAATAGCAGCGAATTGCAATAGTAGCAATAGCAGCAATAAGAAACTTATAAAGATCCTAACTTAAATCAAGTTGAGCAGAGCTCTCTCAAGCTAACTTGTCCCTAAAATACTGATTTGAAACTCAAGCCTAGCTTGAATAAAAGTAAATATAATTTTTTTTTCTCAAACTATTACAACTCTTGCTCTCTGTGTTTCTATGTATTCGATGTGTATATGAAGATCTTCTAAGAATGTCTATTTATAATGAAAAATTTTATGAATGATGGAGAATTTTCCTTCTTAATTTGATTTGATCTTCAATGATTGCAAGAATCATTCAAATCAGATTTGATTTCCAAGGACTCATGATTTGCTAGTCTATTTTCTCTTCAATTTGATTTCATCTTCTTAATTTGATTTGATCTTCAATGATTGCGTAAATTACTAAAATCTGATTTGATCTTCAATGACTCATGATTTGTTGATTTGTTTCCACTTCAGTTTGATTTGATTTGATTTGCTATTTGTTTCCAAATCATCTTTTAAAAAATTTTCTTCCATTTTCAAATATGATTTGCTATGTGTTTCCAAATTAATTCCAGCCGTCTGTATTTGAAATTCTCAATCTTCTTTGATTTTGGAGAAATCTTCTTTGATTCTATATTTAAAATTCTAATCTCAATTTTCTTTGATTTTGGAGAAATCTTCTTTGATTTTATATTTGAAATTCTAATCTCAATCTTCTTTGATTCTAGAGAAATCTTTTTTGACTCTATGTTGTCATTTTTCACCAACTTATTCAGATGCCTTCACCATATATTTGAATGACTTGATCTTGGCAACATTTCTGGACCAACTAGTTTGAATCCAATCACCACTTAATCAAATACATTCGAACAAATTTTTTAACTTCATTGGTTCGAATGCCTGTAGTCTTCTACATTTACAACTTAAAATGCAAATTTCACCGGTACTCATTTGTTACCATCAAAACTAAGATAAATGTTGATCTGGAGTCACATCAAAAAAGGAGAGATGTTGGACGTAAGATCAACAAAGACAAGATTTATGATATTCACATCCAATTGTCAGGATCAATTTGGTCATCCTTCATGGATCAAGATTAGATTAAGAGAAAGATAGCTCAACAAAGATCGAGGATGATCAAATCAATAGTGTTTGATAAGAATCAAAATAAAAGTCAATATGCCTTCGGCAATCAAGGGACAATTCGATCAGATAACTTCATCTAATCAAAATCATCTACAATACAAAACTCGATAAAGATCAATAGAAATTAGATATTACAAAGCTCAACAAAGACTCAAATAGTGGATAAAGGCTATCCAACTGATAAGATGGTTAAAATTCAGTTTATCAGACCAACTCGTCTAGGTTGGAGGTTAGGCATGAACCAACTAGACTAGGTTGGATACGCAGCCTAGTTTGTAGCTCTACTTGATATATGCTGGATGATCCATATCCATGAGCTTCACTGTTAGAAAAACAAAGAATAATCTTAGATTTGGTGGATCATTTCTTATATTTTAAGAAAAAAAAAATAGGCAAGTAGCTGACTTCATGGCAATTTCTCTTCAATCCCAGAGTAGAAAACAATTCCTTCATAGAATTAGTCTATTTAATTTTTTTTATTTCTTTTAGAAACCCATTTGCTTTGTAAGAAGATTTAGCGACAGCCATGCACTTCTTATCTATCCCTATAATGCACTTAGCTTTCCCAACTTGAGAATATGGAACTTCTTGGAAACTAATCGATCTAAGAACCATTCCGATAAACAAATTTTCTTGAAAAAAAAAAGAATCCTGTTATTTTGAATAAGTTATATAATCCTTTTTATCATCCATTAACGCAAATTCAAAATCTTCATTTTACACCTCATATCCTTCTTATGGAAAATCATGTTTCACTGGATTTCTAAAATAAAAGGTGTCAAAAAAAAAAAAAGGTAAATCTTGTTAAGCATACTTCAGCAAAATAGCCCTCGTGAATCCCATATAGCTAGATGAATAAACCAATTGGAAGATTGATGGTGTTAGAGTTTTGAAGGAAAAACTCAAAATTTTTCTTTCCTTCAAAGGATCCTAAAAGTTTTCTCTTGGGTTTAGTCCCACATTAGAAAGAAACAATTTTCTTTTGATGCTTTTATACCATCTTTTCTTACCCACCTTTGCTTGGAGGGCCTTGGGGGGGATGTAGATTTTATATTTCACACACGCATGCCAGCCATATCCGGCTCGACTTGCATGTGCTGGATGATATTTAATTATTTTTAATCATATTTTATTTTATTTTTTATTTTTGGTATTTTAATTTTTAGCATATTTCTTTGTTGTCAAGTCATTTCTCTTCGCAGTCAAACGATCCAATGACCATTTATCCTAGATGATGTATTTTTCTTTGATCGGCCTCCTTCCTTCAGATCCATCGATCAATCGGCCTTCTATATGTGTCTGCTGGTGGTTTATAAAAGACCATGTGTCTTAATCTATAGGGTATCCTATTCTTTCTTCTTAAGTTTAAAATAGTCATTGCTTCGATAGAACACTTTTGACAGAAGGACATTGTTCTAACATTCTAAGGCAAATTGTTACGATCTCTACATTTCGGTTTGCATTATTCAAATACTAGATTTTAGTATAAGTTGATTGGCTTTCTTAAACATTGATAAATTATTATTATCAAAATTATTCTGTCAATTTTATTACTCTGTACAATAGAGGCCGACGACTAGCGTTATTTTTATTTACTAATTTCTTGCGTCTATTCTGAAAATAGAGTCCTAATAGACCTTAAATTCTATTTTTATATCTATTTAAATCCTTCTAAATCAAGTTTTTCATAATCCATATCGTACATCAATGGATACCGAGGAAACTATAACTCTTAAACCTGAAAAGTTTAATGGTCATGGGCTCTTTAAGTGGCAGGAATTGCTGGAAGCCTGATTAATCACATTAGGCCTTATAACTGCTGTTGGTGCAAAAATCCTCTTACGTCGGAGAGGCTGGAGTCGAGGGAGTCGCGGTCGCCGCCGGGACCTACAAAAAAAGTCTAAATTGGAGGTGGGGTTGCTCCGGCAAGACCCTCCGACGCTCAAGTCAGCTCTCTGCCTCAACAAGAATGGAGTGCTCGAACGAAAATTTTAGCAGAGTTTCTAGGTAAAAATAAGAGCTTAGAGAATAACATATCTGGGTCCCCTTTTATAGACGGAGGGAGCAGCGGATTGATAGCGACTGTTTATGATCGCCTCATCGTGGGCCGTACGGGACCAGGAGGAATTTATCATGAAGAGTAATGGGGTGGAGTCGTGGCTGTCACCATGGCTCGCCACGTGGAATCAGTTGCGGGGGTAGAGCGGCGTTCGTTGTTGTGACTCACCAGGGAGTGGTGGAACCGCACAGGATCCGCCGCAGGGAGTGAAACAGAATTGTGGCCGTTACTGTGGCCTGCCAGGGAGTAATGGAGCCACGTAGGATCCGCCGCAGGGAGTGGAGCAGAGTCGTGACCGTTACCACGGCCTGCCAGGGAGTAATGGAGCCGCGTAGGATCCGCTGTAGGGAGTGGAGCAGAGTCGTGACCGTTACTACGGCCTGCCAGGGGGTCCAGACTTATCGACTGAAGTTCGGTTGGAGTCTGATTTCCACGGAAGCCCGGATGGAGATCATTTGTCGAGGAACCTCGATCGAGACCTTCAGCAGGAATTCAGGGCGGAAGTCCGGCTCCCGTGGGAGCTCGGACAAATCCTACCTGTAGCTGGAGTCGGAGGCGAAGTCCGGCTCCTGTAGGAGTCCGGACGAAGTTTACCTGCAGTAGAAGTTGGAGACGGAGTCCAGCTCCCGTAGGAGTTCGGATGAAGTCTGCCTGTAGCCGAAGTTGGAGACAGAGTCCGACTCCCGTAGGAGTTCGGATGAAGTCTGCCTGCAGCCGAAGTTGGAGACAGAGTCCGACTCCCGTAGGAGTTCGAACGAAGTTTGTCTGCAGTTAAAATTGGGGACGAAGTCCGACCCCCGTAGGAGTCCGGACGAAGTCTGCCTGCAGCCGAAGTTGGAGACGGAGTCCGACTCCCGTAGGAGTTCGGATGAAGTCTGTCTGCAGCCGAAGTTGGAGACGGAGTCCGACTCTCGTAGGAGTTCGGACGAAGTCTACCCGCGGTTGAAATTGGGGACGAAGTCTGACCCCCGTAGGAGTCCAGACATAGTTTACCTGTAGTTGGAGTTGGAGACGGAGTTCGGCTCCCGTAGGAGTTCGGATGAAGTCTGCCTGTAGCCGAAGTTGGAGACGGAGTCCGATTCCCGTAGGAGTTCGGATGAAATCTGCCTGCAGCCGAAGTTGGAGACGGAGTCCGACTCCCGTAGGAGTTCGGACGAAGTTTGCCCGCGGTTGAAATTGGGGACGAAGTCCGGCCCCCGTAGGAGTCCGGACGTAGTTTACCTGTAGTTGGAGTTGGAGACGGAGTTTGGCTCCCGTAGGAGTCCGAACGAAGTTTACCTGCAGTAGAAGTTGGAGATGGAGTCCGGCTCCCATGGGAGTTCGGATGAAGTCTGCCTGTAGAATCTCCGAGGGGTCACTCCTGACACAAACTTCGGCTGGGAGGATTTTACACCCAACACCAGTCCCCTTACTTCTGAGTTTGAGTTTCGATCGAAGGAAGTACAAAAAATTTTCACAGCCGAAGTCGTTTCTTCGAATTCTGCACACGACCGCCCTCGAAAATCTTGGTATTTAATGCACGCATGCTGGAGCCTTTTTTCGATTAGGGCGACCTGAAGAGTCCTTTCGGTCAACCCTATGCCACGGTGAGTGGGACATGTGGTGGGTACTGGTTGGCCTAGGGATACCTGCCACCATAACTGCGCCAGGCCCCGCTGCTTATTTAAGCCCCCGCCTTTCCTTCAGGGGCTTCACTTCGCCTGAGGGTCGACGTCTTTCTCCTGCCCGAGGGCTTAGCCACTCAGCCACTCCATCGGTGCCCTTCCCGACTCCGAGCGTCCTTCGCGTCGGTCTTTGCCATTTCCGCCGGCTCTCCGCCGTCTTCAGTCCCCCGAGTCTCTCCGAGGGGCTCTCCCACCGGGGCCTCTGCCCCGGAGGCCAACCTCAAGAGGATGCCACGGACCAGGAAGAGTGCGGGGAGGAGAACAGCTGTCTGTGAGTTCTCCGATTGTCAAACTGTCGTCGGGGGTTCCCATCACCTTAAAGGGGGCTCGAGGGAGAATTTCTTCAACAACAGGGGTTTAATAACAGGGACAACCGGTGAGGGCGTTCCGTCTGAGAATTTCGGAGTAGCTGAACGGGGCGACACCGGTCAAGGAGGCAGAGTTGTCGTCACAAGCTGTGGCAGGATTCTTGATGTCGTCGGGGCCGAGGGACCAGAAGCGGTCGGCGCCGACGGTGGGGCAGTAGAACTTGTTGCGGGGACGGTGGAAGTAGCGCATGCCGACCTTGCTGGAACACCTAGGACGGAGGTTGTCGTGGAGCACACGGTGGTGGTGCATATCTCCGGTGCTATCGCTGCCTCCGGGGTAACTCCGGTTCTTCTTGAAACAGGTCGTCGTCGCCGCTGTCGTTGCCTTTGCTGCCCCCTGAATTCTATCCCATACTTTTTCCCCTAGGGTTGGGATTTCAGAGATGGAGCGGAACGAGGCGGGGGGCGAGAGCCGAGAGGCTTATCACACGTACTGGAAAATACTGCTGGAAAGGACAGAACCGGGAAGAGAAGTCTACAGCTTGAAGTGGCCTCCGGTGTGTCCCTTTCGAGTCTTGTAATAATGTTTTCTTTTTCTGGCCCTCCGGGTCTTGTAACGTACATCTTATTAATCGAAAAATAAGAAGAAGATTTTGTTACTTCGTCCGTATTTTGCGTCGAATTATTGTCTGCCAATCTTCTTTCCTTTACCATTGTTATTGTTGTATTCCCTTCTCTTTTTTTCTCTTCTTTTCTTCTCTCTTTCTTTTCTTTTTTTTTTGACATCGTCCATAGGTTACCGGTTGTTGCCACGTCGGCTTGCCTTTTAGTTATCCTTCTCCCTCAATCTTAAGGGTTCTATAATGTATATTTGATGAATAATATGAGAAAGAAATTTTCTGCTACCTCTTTTATTCATGCATTGAATTGTCGCTTGCCGAGCTTCTTTTTGGCCTTTGCGTCGTTCGAAGGTACCCGATTGCCATCGTATCGACCCATCTTTTTCGTCCGTGGCCGCAGATTTGTTTGGGGTCGCTCGGGTTTGGTGCCCCCCATCAGGGCTCGAGCTCGAAGGTCTGAGCTTCCGTCACCCTGAGGAAGTCATCTCATCTCGAGCTTGCGTCGAAAGCTTCCTTGAAAGTTGGGGTTCTTGATGAGGACCCCAATCCTTGCTGAGACAGGGTTCTCTGCATCTTTGACGCTGTTTGTTTTCCATTCGTTGCTGACATAGTCCATCGCTTTTCTTTTTAACTCCTCTCCCCTTTTTCTTTTTCGAGTGAGATTTTTCCCTCCGCTCTTGGTGGGGCTGCGGGGGTCCGGCTCCCGTAGGTGGAGTCGGGGTGTAGTCTGGCTCCCATGGGAATCCGGACGGAGTCTACCTGCAATTGAAGTCGGAGGCAAAATTCGACTCTCGTAGGAGTCCGGACGGAGCTTACCAGCGATCGAAGTCGAGGACGAAGTCCGGCTCCCGTAGGAGTCCGGACGGAGTCTTCTTGCGATCAAAGTCAAGGACGAAGTCCGGCTCCCGTAGGAGTCGGGACAGAGTCTTATTGTGAAGGGGCCGCTGGGAAGGTCCCCTTTTTTCTCATCTGGTCTTGAATGACCAGACCTTAATTGATGTCGGGGCGAGGTTCTTCTCCCATTTCCGTCGTAACAGGTTTCAGCTCTGGTTAGAACGAGGTTCTCCTCCTGTCTCTAACGCGGCTGTAGGGGCACATATGGGCGTTGCTGGGCCTTTCCCCCTATCCGATCTAGGTATAACCGGGCTTTCGACTTTGCTCAAGTTAGGGCGAGGTTCTCTTCCTGTCCCTAACAGGACTGTGGAGGCGCATATGGGTGTTGTAGGGCCTCTCCCCCTATCCGATCTAAAGAGAATCGGGCCTTCGACTTTGCTCAAGTTAGGGCGAGGTTCTCCTCCTGTCTCTAACAGGGCTATGGGGGCGCATATGGGCGTTGCAGGGCCTCTCCCTCCATCCGGTCTAAAGAGAACCGGGCCTTCGACTTTTCTCAAGTTAGGGCGAGGTTCTCCTCCTGTCCCTAACAGGACTGTGGGGGCGCATATGGGCGTTGCAGGGCCTCTCCCCCCATCCGGTCTAAAGAGAACCGGGCCTTCGACTTTGCTCAAATTAGGGCAAGGTTCTCCTCCTGTCCCTAACAGGGCTGTGGAGGTGCATATGGGCGTTGCAGGGCCTCTCCCCCTATCCAGTCTAAAGAGAATCGGGCCTTCGACTTTGTCGAGACGAAGTTCCCCTCCTGCTTCTGTCACAGTTTGTTTTGACTGCCCTGTCGATATAAGCTAGTGCCAAGAGGGGAGACATGTAGATATG
This sequence comes from Elaeis guineensis, assembly GCF_000442705.2. Lineage (NCBI taxonomy): Eukaryota > Viridiplantae > Streptophyta > Magnoliopsida > Arecales > Arecaceae > Elaeis > Elaeis guineensis. Next base: position 35,090,110 of record NC_026002.2, read on the forward strand.
CAACTTTTATTTAAAACAAAGTTATCGGTAATACATTCGTAAGTTTTCTGAGCTCCATGGTCGCAGGAGGTCTGCTCCTCCGAGCTTCTTGAGGTAATAAGTTTCGGACCGGACTACCTCTTTGACCTCATACGGACCTTCCCAGTTTGGGGCGAGCTTCCCTCGATCCTGAGGTTGCGAGACAGCGGTTCGTCGAAGCACTAGATCTCCTGCTCTAAAGGCTTTATTCTTGACCCAAGAATTGTAATAGCGGGCGACTTTCTGTCTGTAGGCTGCCATCCGAACTTGAGCTACCTCCCACTTTTCTTCCAGCAAGTCAAGGTTGGCTTTAAGACCTTGCGAATTATGATGTTCGTTGAATGCCACGACCCATGCCGACGGGAGTTTAAGCTCAATTGGGATGACGGCCTCCGTTCTGAAGGCTAAAGCAAAGGGGGTCTCCCCCGTGGGCAGTCTTTGGGTAGTTCGATACACCCATAGTACATGATAAAATTCGTCTGCCCAAGTTTCCTTCGCCTTTTCAAGCCTTGTCTTGATCCCCTGCAGCAGGGTTCTGTTGGTCACTTCAGTTTCGCCGTTCGCCTGAGGATGGGCTACTGATGTGAAGTTGTGGGAGATGTTTAGATCTTCACAGAATTCGGCGAATCTTGCTCCCGCGAATTGCCGCCCATTATCAGTGATTAGGATCTTTGGCAGACCGAACCTGCATACGATTGACTTCCAGATGAAATCTTGCACTTTTGCTTCTGTGATTTTTGCCAGTGGTTCGGCTTCAACCCATTTGGTGAAGTAGTCGATCGCTACTAGGAGGAACTTTCTCTGCCCCGATGCCACGGAAAAGGGTCCAAGGATGTCCATCCCCCATTGCGCAAAAGACCATGGGGCACTCAAGGGTGTAAGCTCGGTGGCGGGTTGTCTCTGGATGTTGGCATATCTCTGGCATCGATCACACTTTCTGACGTATTCAATCGAGTCATGATGCATCGTCGGCTAGTAATATCCTTAGCGGAGCAACTTGTGGGATAAAGATCTAGCCCCCAGATGGTTTTCGCAGATTTCTTCATGCACCTTTCACAAGGCGTAGTCAGCTTTCGAAGGTCGGAGACATTTCGAAAGGGGCAAAGAGTATGATCTCTTGTACAACTTGCCCTCATAAAGGATGTATCGGGAGGCTTGATTTCTGAGCTTCCGAGCCTCTTTTGCATCTTGGGGGAGAACCCCGTCTCTGAGATAGGTTATCAGTGGGTCGATCCAGCTGGGCTCGTGGTCAATTTCCATCACGGGCCGCGATTCTTCCATACTCGGGCACTTTAGAACTTCAAAGAGAACACCCTTGGGCAATTCGGCCGGAGCCAGCGTTGCCAGCTTGGAGAGAAGGTCGGCCCTAGTATTTTTCAACCTCGAAATCTGCCTGATGTTGAAGCTGCTGAAGGCAGGGATGAGCTCCTTTATCTTTTCAAGATATTTAGCCATGCTGTCCTCCCGCACTTCGTAGTTTCCATTGACTTGTCCCACTACTAGTTGAGAGTCGCTGTGGACCTGGAGCCGATCTATCCCCAGCTCTTTGACGATCTTCAGTCCTGCGATCAGAGCTTCATATTCTGCTCCATTGTTTGTTGCGGAGAACTCGAAGCGCAGAGCGTACTCCACGATGACTCCCTCTGGACTGATCAAGATCAGGCTCACGCCTGCGCCTGACATGTTGGAAGACCCATCCACGTAGAGGGCCCAAAAGCAACCAGAGGGATCTGCCTCTTCTTTGGGGGAGTTCGGTCGGGACTTCAGGCCGTCAATTTTGCATTGTTCAGGTTCGGCCTCCTCTGGGATAGTATACTCTACTATGAAATCTGCCAATATTTGGGCCTTCACTGCTGGCCTGGGTCGATAGTTGATGTCAAATTCTGTGAGCTCGATCGTCCATTTTGCCATCCTCCCGGAGGCATCCGTCCGGTGTAGAATCACCTTGATCGGTTGGTCGGTGAGCAGCGTTACGGTGTGCCCTTGAAAGTAGGGTCGGAGCCTCCGGGCTGCAATCAACAAGGAGTAAGTCAGTTTCTCTAATTTAGTATACCTGGTCTCGGCGTCTCTCAATGCGCGGCTGACGTAGTAGATCGGTCGTTGGACTTTTGCTTCTTCTTTGACAAGGACTGCCGCGAGAGCCATCGGAGAGACCGCCAGGTATAAAAATAGTTCCTCTTCAGGCTCTGGCTTTGCCAACAGCGGAGGTGAGCCGAGGTAGCTCCTTAGTTCTTCGAATGCCTGTTGGCACTCAGGGGTCCAACAGAAGTTTTTCGGCTGCTTGAGGGTTTGGAAGAAGGGTAAGCACCGTTCGGCTGACCTTGCGACGAAGCAATTCAGGGCTGCTACCCTCCCTGTAAGGCGCTGAATCTCTTTTATCGACCTTGGAGCGGCCATCTCCTGGATAGCGCGAATTTTCTCCGAATTGGCCTCAATTCCACGCCCCGATACCATGAAGCCCAGGAACTTTCCTGAGGTCACTCCGAAAGCACATTTAGTCGGGTTCAGCTTCATTTTATATTTTTGGAGGGCGCTGAAGGCCTCTTCGAGGTCGGCGACGTGGTTCATGGAAGATTTGCTTTTTACGAGCATGTCATCCACGTAGACCTCCATGTTGCGGCCGATCTACTCCTTGAAGATTTTGTTCACCAGCCGCTGGTAGGTTGCGCCTGCATTTTTGAGGCCGAAAGGCATGACTCTGTAACAGTAAAGGCCACGGTTAGTAATGAAAGCGATCTTTTCTTCGTCGTCCGGCGCCATCCTGATTTGATTATAGCCGGAGAATGCATCCATGAAGGTGAAGAGCTCATGGCCCGAGGTCACATCCACCAGTTGATCAATTCTGGGTAGGGGGTAGCTGTCCTTTGGGCAGGTTTTATTCAGCTTTTTGAAGTCTATACACATCCTCCACTTGCCGTTTGCCTTTTTGACTAGGACAACGTTGGAAATCCAATCAGGATAATTGACTTCTCTAATGAATCCGGCTTTCAGGAGTTTGTCCACTTCCTCGGCTATCACCTTCTGCCTCTCTGGTGCATGACTTCGGATTTTTTCTTTCGTCGGTCGATGCCTTGGATCGACGGCTAGACGGTGCTCCATGACTTCCGCGTCGATCCCCGGCATGTCTGTCGGAATCCAAGCGAAGACGTCCACATTCTTTCGTAGAAAAGCGATGAGACGCGTCCGCACCTCTTCCCCCAGGTTGGAGCCGATCATCGCCACATGCCCCGCATTTCCGTCGTTCAAAGGGATCGATACCAGATCTTCGATTGGGCCGCCCCTCTCTTCAGTGAGGTCATCGCGAGCATCCAGCCCATCAACTGGACAGGGGTCGGATTGGTCGCTTCTTTGCAAGGCTATGTTGTAGCAGTGTCTGGCCAGGGCTTGGTCTCCTCTGACCTCTCCGATCCTCTGGTTGGTAGGGAATTTCAACTTCAAATGGTAAGTTGACACAACGGCTCGGAGAGCATTGAGGCCAGGTCGGCCGAGGATTGCGTTGTAGGCTGACGGCACCTTCACCACCAGGAAATTCACCAGAGCCCTGGATTGTTTTGGATATCGACCCGCAGCTACAGTCAAAGTCATCACTCCCTCCATCGGGACAGCGTCGCCGGTAAACCCTACTAGAGGGGAGGTAATCGGCCTCAAATGGCCATCAAGGATGGACATTCTTGAAAAGACATCGTAGAACAAAATATCGGCCGAACTTCCATTGTCGACAAGAATGCGGCGGACGTCGTAGTTTGCTATATTCAAGGAAACCATAACCGCGTCGTTATGAGGGAATTGGACTCCCTGAGCATCTTCTTCAGTAAAGGTTATGGGCTCCTCAATCTTTTGTCGCTTGGGGGGTACAGTCAGTACGTTGGTTGCTTCCTGTCGGGATCCTCCCGAGATGGTGTTGGCGAAATCCGTCGGAGGTTGATTGTCCGACCGCTCCATGCCGGTGACCATTGCCAGAGGATGTGGGGCCTAGGAAACCAGAGGTGAGGTCGGAGCCTGAGATCTAGCCGCAAAGGCCGTGGGTCGTCGTGTGGATGCTTCGCGAGAAGGCATCGAGCGAGGATCCAGTGGGGGAAGGAGGAGCGGATGTCGGAGAAGATGACCAGAGATGGTCCCGTTGAGCGCTCCTTTAAGAACAAGGATACTGCGAAGACACAGGCCCCTTCCTCTAGCGCCAATCCTGTTGGTGCAAAAATCCGCCTGCGTCGGAGAGGCTGGAGTCGAGGGAGTCGCGGTCGCCGCCGGGACCTGCAAAAGAAGTCTAAACCAGAGGTGGGGTTGCTCCGGCAAGACCCTCCGATGCTCAAGTCAGCTCTCTGCCTCAACAAGAATGGAGTGCTCGAACGAAAATTTTAGCAGAGTTTCTAGGTAAAAATGAGAGCTTAGAGAATAACATATCTGGGGTCCCCTTTTATAGACGGGGGAGCAGCGGATTGATAGCGACTGTTTATGATCGCCTCGTCGTGGGCCGTACGGAACCAGGAGAAATTTATCATGAAGAGTAATGGGGTGGAGTCGTGGCTGTCATCATGGCTCACCACGTGGAATCAGTTGTGGGGGGTGGAGCGGCATTCGTTGTCGCGACTCGCCAGGGAGTGGTGGAACCGCACAGGATCCACCGCAGGGAGTGGAGCAGAATTGTGGCCGTTACTGCGGCCTGTCAGGGAGTAATGGAGCCGCGTAGGATCCGCCGTAGCGAGTGGAGCAGAGTCGTGGCCGTTACTACGGCCTGCCAGGGAGTAATGGAGCCGCGTAGGATCTGCCGCAGGGAGTGGAGCAGAGTCGTGGCTGTTACTACGGCCTGCCAAGGGGTCCAGACTTATCGGCTGAAGTTCGGTTGGAGTCTGATTTCCACGAAAGCCCGGATGGGGATCATTTGTCGAGGAACCTCGGCCGAGACCTTCAGCAGGAATTCAGGGCGGAAGTCCGGCTCCCGTGGGAGCCCGGACAAATCCTACCTGTAGCTGGAGTCGGAGGCGAAGTCCGGCTCCTGTAGGAGTCCGGACGAAGTTTACCTGCAGTAGAAGTTGGAGACGGAGTCCGGCTCCCGTAGGAGTTCGGATGAAGTCTACCTGCAGCCGAAGTTGGAGACGGAGTCCGACTCCCGTAGGAGTTCGGATGAAGTCTGCCTGCAGCCGAAGTTGGAGACGGAGTCCGACTCCCGTAGGAGTTCGGACGAAGTTTGCCCGCAGTTGAAATTGGGGACAAAGTCTGGCCCCCGTAGGAGTCCGGACGAAGTCTGCCTGCAACCGAAGTTGGAAACGGAGTCCGGCTCCCATAGGAGTTCGGATGAAGTCTGCTTGCAGCCGAAGTTGGAGACGGAGTCCGACTCCCGTAGGAGTTCGGACGAAGTCTGCCCGCGGTTGAAATTGGGGATGAAGTCCGGCCCCCGTAGGAGTCCGGACGTAGTTTACCTGTAGTTGGAGTTGGAGACGGAGTTCGGCTCCCGTAGGAGTTCGGATGAAGTCTGCCTGCAGCCGAAGTTGGAGACGGAGTCCGACTCCCGTAGGAGTTCGGATGAAGTCTGTCTGCAGCCGAAGTTGGAGACGGAGTCCGACTCCCGTAGGAGTTCGGACGAAGTTTGCCCGCGGTTGAAATTGGGGACGAAGTCCGGCCCCCGTAGGAGTCCGGACGTAGTTTACTTGTAGTTGGAGTTGGAGACGGAGTTCGGCTCCCGTAGGAGTTCGGATGAAGTCTGCCTGCAGCCGAAGTTGGAGACGGAGTCTGACTCCCATAGGAGTTCGGATGAAGTCTGCCTGCAGCCGAAGTTGGAGACGGAGTCCGACTCCCGTAGGAGTTCGGATGAAGTTTGCCCGCGGTTGAAATTGGGGAAGAAATCCGGCCCCCGTAGGAATCCGGACGTAGTTTACTTGTAGTTGGAGTTGGAGACGGAGTTCGGCTCCCGTAGGAGTTCGGATGAAGTCTGCCTGCAGCCGAAGTTGGAGACGGAGTCTGACTCCCGTAGGAGTTCGGATGAAGTCTGCCTGCAGCCGAAGTTGGAGACGGAGTCCGACTCCCGTAGGAGTTCGGACGAAGTTTGCCCGCGGTTGAAATTGGGGACGAAGTCCGGCCCCCGTAGGAGTCCGGATGTAGTTTACCTGTAGTTGGAGTTGGAGACGGAGTTCGGCTCCCGTAGGAGTCCGGACGAAATTTACCTGCAGTAGAAGTTGGAGACGGAATCCGGCTCCCGTGGGAGTTCGGATGAAGTCTGCCTGTAGAATCTCCGAGAGGTCACTCCTGACACGAACTTCGGCTGGGGGTATTTTACACCCAACAACTGCCATTGAAAAAAAGGCCACCATATGATGTGCCCTCTTTCTCATCTAGATTAAGATCCTCTTCCTGATCATCTAATTCTCCAGACACCTTCAGAATTGATAAATCATCTAAAGAAATTGAGTTTCATTGTAGATTTAGGATTCTAAATTGTCTATCAAACGACCTATATGAAACCTATAGAAAATATAAAATTACAAAGAAATTTTGGGTTGCTTTAAAAGATGCTTTTAGTAAAGATAACGAGGCGGCCATGAGATTTATCATGAGTGACTTTAACAACTTTAGAACGATAGACCTATAAATTATTGTAAGTTAGCTTGAATTATTTGTTGAATAAGATGGACATACTTAGATTTGGCCATCCAACCTCTCCAACAATGATTGGCAGATTACCTAGTCCAACTTCCTTCAGAGCAGAGACCAGAGTATCGAAGTTGGCATCGAATATATTGGTGTATGTAAGCCCATTATCAATAAAAGGTTGGCTCATTCCATCGAAGAAAGCAAAGTCCAAAGGGAAGTTGTCATTGCCATACAGACTTAGGAAAGGGTATGTGTTAACGGTGAAGGGAGCACCGGTCTGGTTGAAGAACTGGACCATCTGAGTCATGACATCGTGGATATCTGATCGGAATCTTCCTGCTGATGGAACTGCATTGTTTGCAGGGGAGTCATACATATCAGCATTGAGAGGAGCAGTGGCCTTTATAGTGTCACCAACCCCTGCCTCGTTGAGTGCATTTTGGATGTTGTGCGGTGCAGGAAAAGTCACATTCAAGAACGAACCATTGTAAGATTTCAAGAACGGTTCATTTCCAACTGCTACATATCTGGAACAATTAGAAGGAAGAAGAATTCATTAATTTGTGCTCAAATTTAACGGAGAATCCACATTTATGGAAACACTAAATACCTCAAATTACTGAGATATGTAACCGTGGTCAATGAAGAAAATATGTAAACAACTGGATTTTAAGTTTTCATTTCCGTGAGCTGATACAATTTGCTAAATCGAAGAGTCCAGGCTTGATGTCAAACCACAGAAGATATGTTAGTATCCATCACCACTGAGTACTTTTCACATTAGGTAGATCTTCTATATGTCCCTCAATAGGTTATGGTCTTAAGATTAAGACTCATAAGGTCAACATTCTGGTGAGAGAAAAACAAGTGCATTAAGTCCTCAGAACTCCTAGGAATTGATAAATTGCTACTAGAACCCTTCTCACTTCAAGACTTCAAAGTTCCAATGAATCAGGGAAAAAGCATTTTAGTACTTGGTCTAAGTTACTTGCAGCTGTGGACGCTGGAAGAAACCAAAATGTTTTCATAGCAAGAATTTTTTTTGATCTACTCTTTCAAGTTCTTAGGCAGCAAGAGAGTTTAGGTGCTTGTTTCCCTTTACCTCTGTTAAGGAATTCCCTCAAAATCTACATTTTCTTATTTCAATAACTAGCTTGTATTATTGAAGAAAGATAGAGGCAGGTGGTAATATCACACAGACTCATATAGAAGGTTAGACCAGAGTCGCCTAATAAATCATCTGCATTAGTATACAGGCTCATACAGAAGGAAGAGACCTCTCTTTTATGAACAATGTCACACTTCATTAAATGCGTAATAATGCTTCCATGACACCCTCTCCATCTTGGCCCAAGAGATTACTTGACCAATCATCCATAATAAAAGCAAAGTAGATATGTGCCAAACTCTTCTTGAAAACCTCATCAGGAAATTACCCCATCCCATGAACTGAACGCTTCTCATCAAACAGTTCAGAGATAACCAATAAATGTCAAGTTTGTGCTGTTAAATCAGCTGATCAAAGTGGAGAGACCTGAATTACCAAAATAAAAAGCAGGAAGAAAAAAAAAAAAAAGAATTTCACTTTAGTGGGAACAAAGGGAAGAGGTTTCTAACCAATTTAGGACAGAATGGACTGATAAGGATCCCAATCAACCTCAAATGCTGATTCCAATAGGGCTATAAAACGCATGCTATCTCAAGACATCGTGCAAGAGAAAGGAAAAATACTTTTCTGGATGTTATTGATAATGGTGTCAGAGTAGGGTGATTTCTATATCTTTCTTTATAATCACCTCATTAGATTGTGCAAGGGATCAAGTTCTGTGGTACATTATATGCAATCAGGAAAGCATGCATTCTTGAAATTTAAGAACTTGATCATATGCTACAATCTTCTTCATATAAAGAGATCTGATTGTTCCCTCGTCCCCAAATAGCTAAAAACCATGTCCATGAAGTGCGATAGAAAAGCAGGAATTTTCATTGAGAGGTACCTCCTCGAGCCCCGTACGAACATCTCCACCAGGCTACAAAAAGCATACATGGCAGGCTCCCATCTCCCCAAGCAAGAATCACCAAGTTCCCAAGATCAGCATTTCTTATAAGCTATTTAAGAAGGGTGAGAAGAGAGTCCTGAACGTTTTAGCGCCTAACATGTAAGTTCTCACTAACAATATGGACATTTACATCAGAGAAGACAATGAAAAGAATGAAAAGTCAACCTTTCTCCATCTCTATAAGGTTTCTTGTATACAACCCTGCCATTAACTCCCCACCAACCAAGGAGAAAGTAGCAATGCTCACTTTATATTAGTATAAAAACATTTAAGTAGGGAAATGAATTTCCAATATGTTTGTCTTGCACTCTTATCTCTTCTCTTTTAGAAGGGGAAAGAGGCCTTGTACCTTTCCACAGAAGTTTGATGCCACAGCCCACAGGTGCTTCCCTCTTTTACCCAAACCTTCACACACATTTCAGTAAAGAAAGCTCAATTTTCTTATAACACCAATTATAAAGCCACCCTTACTGACTGTCCTACAGATAGAAAATGTAGAATTTCATATCCCCCTCCAAACCTTCTTATAGTCCACATGAAGACCAATACCTACCATGTGCACAGATATCTAGGAAAGACACTAATAAGTAGGATAGTTGGATTAGAACTATTAGGAGCTGAGGTATTCCCATTGACAAAATTTCTTCCTAGAGAAATACTTATCATCCATCCTTTCGATAACGAAGTCCCAAATGGAAAAAGAGGGCACAGAAGCTCGAAGAAGAGTCAGATTTAAGCATACGAAATTACATCTAAACCATTTAATGTCAAATGCGAAAACTTGCTATCACAATATGCTCCCCTTGAACTGGCTAAACAGTTCACCATTTTAAGTTGATAGGAGACCTGGACTTTTTTTCATAGAACATCTGGATATTAATCATTTTAGTCTCATAATGGCAATCTATTTCGCACCATACTGTATTACAACGGTGTTTAATCTGTTTATTTTTATCTAAACAAAGATGGGCCAATGAGAAACTCTCAGATGTCTCTTAACAGAGTACAAAGCTAAACAATTTAATAGTTTCATAAACCTGAATTCAAATGCTGTAATTTAAATAGTGCTACCTCATAAAGCTGCATCACTTTATTATAAGGATAAAGATGAGGGAAATTCAAAAATTCACATCCTGACAATTTAAAGAAACATATCATAAGCATGATCACTTTAGTGCATCACAAGAAGGGTCCTCTAATCAAATGTGGGTCAATGAGTTCGAGAGCAATTGCAAGGATTTGTCTACAAAGAAACCCCCAACAATTCTTCGAATCAACAAGAGCAATATACAATCCATTAGTTAAAACTATGTAACCTACACCATCAACAAATGAACTGCATACCTGCCAAATCCAAGCTACCCAATAGACAGCTAAATCTTTTACAGCCATACATTCTAAAGAATATTTTTTTCTTGTATCATTGATCTTTTGAAGAAAAAATGCATTTTAAATCAAACAGGAAGTTACAGTAACACCAAATATTCTTCTTGAATACATATTTCAGTCAGAAATTCAAAAAATCAACAAAAAACAGTGAATAAGAAAAATAGCAGCATGTGGTAGCTCCATTTCACATACCAAAAGTCTATAAATGCAAAGATAAAGAAAAAATCTTCCTGAAACTTGTACATAATAGATGTTGCTAAGAAAACTCCATAAAGCAATCAGAATCTGAGACTAATGATCATGCAAGAGAAATTAAGATGACCTCTCATATGAAATAAACAAATGGAATCATTAGAAGTGACACACTTGATGTTGACTCCTCCATTGAAATGGTATCATTCATGGCAGTGAGCTGATTGTTGGGGATGGCGATCATCACCTCAGTACCACTCCCAGCTAGTGCGCTCATCGTGTTGGCATCGGCAACGAACAGCTTGACCTTATTGATCACATTGTCCTCGAGGAGCTGAACCATGACTTTTGGTGGCAGTGGGTGCGTGCCAACATCCCCCAGTTCGCTCCAAGGCCTTCCACAATGGAATAGTAGAAGCTAATGGAGATAAGCCATATTGAGAATTGGCAACCTGCCATATTTTCTGGCCAAGGACGCAAGAAATTATGGAAGAGAAGAACAGAGGAGGAGGAAGAAAGATTCCAAGAATTGGCCAGAGAAGACTCATCCCTGTAAAAATCTTTTTTTTTTTTTTTCTTGAATCGAGAGATTTTCTCCTAAAAGCTCAATTTTTTTTTTCCCCCTTTTTCCTAGAGCTAGAGACTGCCAGAAAGAAAAAAACCCACAAAAATCAGAAGATAAAAGTAGAGATTATTCTATTTCCACAGCGACACACACAAAACTCTCTAGAAGACCACTTTGCGACCCAAACCCAGTCATACAGATCCATACATCTTAACATGGCAAACAATGAAATCTAACAAAGAGGAGACAACATCTTGACTTATCTAGCCTCAGTTTAGCAGAACTCTGTTTTGGCTTGACTCTTGAGATTAGATCCTTATGATTGCAATGCCAAATTGGCAAAAAAGAAAAGAAGGATATTGAAGGACTAGAATCTCGACCACTCAGATGGAACAATGCCTACCATTAAAACAGAACTTGTGCACAACCACTTCCATTCATCATATAATGCACATATTTTTGCGAATACACTACTTTGGTTGGTGAGAATGAGGAACACCCAACGACATCTCTAATTTTGGTTGCAAGGGCTCATGCCTCATTTACTAGAAACGAATACACAATAATTGTGGCAGAAGGAACATCTGCTAATAAGGTGAACTAACACACAGATTATTAGTGGAATTTAGGTAGAATGATGGAACGATAACTACATATGGAACTGATGGTTCAGACCACAAGATGCCATACAATCAACCAGTCGCAATAAGCTAGTAACCAACATCATCAGCAAGGGTTTCCTTATTTCTGTTCATGTAAAACAAGACTCAAGCATTCAGCTATAAATCACATCGGTTCCGGTGACACTTCCACATGACAAAACATACGAACATGTATGTTGATCAGGTTAAGTTCCATCTTTTCCATCCTCATTAATCAAATGTCCAATGACTCACTGTGAACTGATAGCAGAGTGTTTGATAATTATTGCCTCAAAAAGGATACTAGCTTTACTGCATCAACAACGCCAGGACTAGACTTACAACCAAACTCACAGCAGCTTCACGCCAGCATCTCTCATGGAATCTATTATTGCCTTCACTTTTCCATGGTACTTCTGCTCCCTCTTTAAGAACACAGAAATGGCAGGGATCCCCTTGAGCAGGAGCCGCTCACCGAGAATCTTCCCAATCTTAGCAGCGGCTGCAACATCTCGGGTGGACTCCATGCTCGGCCGCAGCAACTTCTCCTGAGAGCTAGCAGAGCAGGCCACTGTGGCCGTCGGAGTGTGGACCACCTGGGCATTCACAAATTTGTTTGTGAAGTGCATTTTCAGCACATAAGGTTTTAAGTAATTGATGATTCTGGGTGGCCTAACAGGTGGAGGAATAACCATCAGGGCTACAGCCGTTGGCCTGCAAAGAACAGGAGATCAATAAGTATGAATGTATAACCCACCACAATAAACAAAGAATCTAAAAGCACCGGCCTGAGATAAATTCATTCCCTTTATTCTACATGGAAACACTAATAATGAGAAATCAACTGCCATGCACCTAATAAGAGAGAGCTAAGAGGATCTTGAGGAGATCAGGTAACTTATACTCCTCCTCTGGGGCTTGTCTGCTTCAGCTCCCAATCTGGGGTGATCTTGGATATTGAATGCCTCGGAGGTACAAACCTAGATTTACTTAAAACGTTTGCAGGGATGAGGCACGATGGATCCAACGTCTAATATTCATTTCATGGCCAAAACTTTTACACATACAAAGATAGCTTTCTCGAATTTGTCAGCAGCTTACAGAGATATATCAGTTTTAAATGGGGATCTCATGGCAGAAAAAAATGAGTAGTTGAGTACAATGGCTCTTGTTTCTGGCTTGAAAGTAAATTATTTAATACTTTTGCTGAACAACAAAAATGCAATTAATTATTAACCCTGATATGTAACAGAATAGCCATATGACATTTAAAATGGTGAAGGCTTATAATATCAAATTGTGATCCACAAAAGTTGGGAAACAATTCGCAATTGTTTGTAAACCTAAAGTACAACCCCAGATGTGTTGGTGCTGAATTCCTACCAACGAAACTCTGGGCAAGAAAGAAGATTAACTTGGAACCAAGCAGGCCAGCTGCTTACCAGGAGAACTATTGTATTCGTATTGCAACAACTTATTAAACGCGGTCAAGTAGATAAGAGATGATGCCTACAACTCAAGGATCCATTAGTACAGTGGCTAAACAAGGAGAAGGGGAAAAAAAAATTAAAAATCAAGGTGTCAACAGAAGAAAGCACCAATCAATAACCTAATCTTTAAAAAAAATAAGGAACATAAAATAAAGTACAACTTGGGAAGGCAATCATACAAGAACAAAAATTATCAGTTCAAGAACTTAAGACCAAGCTAATTATAGCAAGATCTTCTGCAAATATTAACTCCCTCCTAGAAAACCCACCACTTACACTTCCCTAGTTTGTCCTAGTCTCAAGGTCAACTAGATGTTGAAATACAAAATAGCCAATAGTTTGTGAATCCGCAAACAGTTACCTTTTGAATGGTATATGCTGCTCAAGGATGCTTACAGCAGAAGGTGGCTGCAGCAAAGGTTAATCATGGAAGGGATACAAACTTTCATTTTGAGGTTTCATTTTCTTGGTACTTGGAAAGAAATAGTAGAATGTGCATCATAGTTATTCAAAAAAAATTCATGAAGTGCCAACAATAATCTAATACTTTATAAGCACTTAAAATCTACAGCATTCTTACAGAAATACAAACACCATGAAACAGAATTTAAGATACTGATATTACAAAGAAAAAAATAACTTGTACTAAATCAAAAAGGAACAAACAAAATATAGAACAAATAGAAACGCAACAACAGAGACTGATATAAAATCTACTACACTCTAGTAGAAGCACAAATCCCATGTAACAAAAGTTTAATCTGCTAATATTACATGAAAATAAAAAAAATATATACGTAGTACTAAAAAGAGCAGAAAATAACTTCAGCAACTATTTTAATAAAAAGAAAACAAAGAATTTAAAAGAAGAAGGCCAACAGGATGCTACCTACATACAACTGAAGAACTTCTCTACAGCCCTCTCTACGGTCCGGATTAACTGAAGAAAAAGGACCTAACAGTCTCCATTTCTATCTGCATATAGACATCAAGGTTTCCTCCAAAATCTCCAGTATTACAAATAGCAATACAAGTAAGAATCTAGGTGGCATGTAAGTCAACAGATGGCACACAAGGAAGTTTCCAAAAATGTCAAGGTCATTTCATCATACTAGACCCAAGACCTTGCCACAATGGCGCCCAATTTCACCAAAGCTTGAATAGACAAGACTAGCCACAATGGCACCCAATTTCACCAAAGCTTGAATAGACAAGAGTAGAGCAAAATAATTTATTGAAAGCATCACAACCAGATAAACCCTTTTACTTCAAGATTCAAAAGTATAAACAGCCCCCTACAGAACGAAAATGACTGGTGCATGGCCAAGTCAAGTTGTTTTGGCCAGCATATAACTAATATAGTGAGATAATGCAAGAGGAACAGAAAGACTACATGAGAACAATGAAGTACCATGAGTAGGCATCAATATATGCTTACTCTGTTCACAAGCTGTTGCTGTCTTATTATTTTTATGGAAGAAGATATTGCCATTTTTCTGGTATACAGCCTGTGGTTACAAAGTCACCAGATGAAAGCAAGCCAAATTTTCTTTACGCTATCGCCAGAAATATAAAAGAAATTGAAGAATATATATGGAACTCTTTAGTCATTGATCTAAAATATCACTTGGAAAAAAGAGGAACTTTGTTAAGGCAGTTAATCAAAATGCAATATAATGATACTCGATGAAAACTCATCTCATAGAAACAGGGCCTTTAGTAATTACTAATATAAGTGGATTTGTCTGTAGTACAGTCTAGGTTCATTTGTTCTCTTATTGATAGGGCCACTTAAAGCAGATAATCAGTGGATAAAGAAAAATAGCACAGGAATTTATTATCTTCTAATATGCACGAAGATTATTTGTATGTCATCATCAAGTGTACAAATGGTGTTCCATTCAAATATGACAATGCGGATGTTTAGTCAATTTACAAATCCCAATAGCAATCACTCAACCTATATACCTCTTTACCTTGGTCTTCCTTGCGCCCATGGCAATGTTTTGCAGAATAGATCATATTTCTCAATCAATATAAACCCAAATATCCAATATATCAACAAACACTGGCAGTACATTGGAGAAGTTCATGTATAGCCATATATTAATTGTTCTCATATAATTTTCTTTTAAAAAAAATTATGTGTCATTTTCGCTTCCTTCCCATCACTGGGGTATCAAACTAGCATATGCACCTGAATCTGGTTCGGTATCACTTCCCTCCTCTGAGCTGATTCAAATAAACTACGATATATCGATCATATATTGCATTCATGCAGGCAATGCCAAAAGACTTCCAATTTTCAAAAGATAAGTACAACCATAGCTCTAAAGAATGTTCACATCAAGCTGCAGGAATTCTGCTTCAATTTTTTCCAAAAACCATACCTCCCATTTCTACAAACTCAATCAAGATTTACTTCCACGACTAAAGTCATGTTATCATATATATTAACCAACCAACTTTTCCCATTTCAAAACAAATGACAACTGTTTAATATGCAAGAGAAAACAAAAATAAAACAAAAAAATGAATCCTACACTATAATATGTGAGAAAGTTGCTACAGTGCTCATCCTCCTACACCTTAGGGTGCTCATCTGCCCTACTCTATATATTAAAATATCTACAAAAGAAGAAGAACATAAGAGAGAAAAATAGAGAGAAGAAAGAAGCTTTATTTTCTTTGTTTCAATTTCATTAAATACATCTCAGAGATTATTGATACTAGTGTACAAACTCCATAAAAGAAAAATAATAATGATCGATATAAAATCATACCAATAAAGAAAAATGGTACAAAATAATATTAACAAAAAAAATATTATGAGGTCACATCAACAAAGAAAAATATTATGGGTTGTCATGTGATCCCTAAAATTATGTGACCATCTAAAATTATTCTAACACTCCCCCTCAAACTCAAGGTGGTATTATAAGTGCCAACTTGAGTTTGAAAATTAAATCACGAATATACTCAGAAGCTAGCATGATAAATTGACGTGTCTATTGGTGTAGCTAATTTAGATGACGTGACTGTGAGAAGACAGAAAGTAGCAGTCACAGTAAGATTGGTGTTCAAAGAGAATGCAGTCGAAAGTCGATGATTCTTGTTGACAAAAAAGTCACAGGAGAGAAGGCTGACGCTCAAAGAGAAGACAGCCGAAGGCAGATGATCCTCACAGATAAAAATATCATAGAAGAGAATGCCGATGCTTAAAGAAAAGAAATCCGAATGCCCATGATCCTCACAGACAAAAACACAAGAGAAGGCCAATGCTAAAAAAAAAACCAATCAAGACCGATGATGGAGAGAAATTCACCAAGCGATGATAAGAAAAGACAATCGAAGATCTGAAGCTAAGGAGAAAAGTGATGGAGAGGAGTTGTGGATTCATTAGAACACAAGGGATCTTCGAATATTAATCTATCAGAAAATAGAGAATCTACAAATCTACTGAAAAGCAAAGGATTTATAGAGAAACAGAGATCAATGGCTTTGATACCATATTAAAATATCTACAAAAGAAGAAGAAAACAATAGAGAAAGATAGAGAGACGAAAGCAGCTTTATTATTTCTATTTTAATTTCATTCAATATATCTCAAAGATTATTTACATTAGTATACAGACTTCATAGAGAAAAATAATAACAATCGATACAGAATTATACTAATAAAGAAAAATGATATAGAATAATGTTAACAAAAGAAAATATTATGAGGTCACATCAACAAAAAAAAGTATTATGAATTGTCATGTGATCATCTAAAATTATTCTAACACTATATACAATGGTTTTAGTGAAAACTTCCTAATATTAGAAGGGTGGCATGTTGGTTTGGCTTGACTTCAGAATGGAGAACCGATGGCCAAGAAGCAATACTCCTAGTTCAACATATCCACTTAAAAAAAAAATTATGCCATTTTAGCTTCCTTTTCATTGCTAGGTATCAAACTAGCATATGCACTTGAATCTAGTTCTATATCAGTTCCCTCTTCTGAGCTGCTTCAAATAAACTATGATATATCGAGCATATATTGCATTCGTGGTGGCATGCAGGCAATGCCAAAGACTTCCAATTTTCAATAGATAAGCATAACCACAGCTCTAAAGAACGTTCACATCAAGCTGTAGGAATTATGCTTCAATATTTCCCGAAAACCATACCTCTCATTTCTACAAACTAAATCAAGATTTACTACCACAACTAAAATCATTAACCACATGATGATTTAGTTCAGACATAAAGGCGTGCTTAAAAAAAAAAAGAGTTGTTCTTGAACAAGAACTTAAGCAAGCAAGAATGCTAATTTGCACGATTTCAGACATGAATTTCTTGAACTACGAATTACCAAAACAAATACAACAGTAGTCGAAAGGACGACCAAATTAGAGCATACCGAGCACCGCATAGTTTAATCAAATCAACTAGTTTAATCAAATCAACAAGGAAGAAAACTGACGGGCAAGAGAGAGATAACCAGATGAGGGATTTGCCAGCGGAGGTGGGGGAGCTAAGAGCGACCTCAGAGGCATAGAGACCTTGCTGCCGCTGCCCGCTGCCCGCCATGGAAGAAGAAGGAATCAGAATCGGACAGGGTGAAGAAGGCTTCATTGGAGTACTTGTGGAGAGGCGAGGAGACGGAAGAGAGCAATGGCTATATGGTTGTTTAATTTAGGAGTCAAGATCCAAAGAGGCAGTGCAACCCTAAATAAACTAGCATATTAATTTTCTCAATTTTCTCCAATATCTTATTGCCAAATATTTTTCACCTTAAATTCATAGTTTTTACTAAATCGTTAATGCATGAGGATATGAAGTTTAAAGAAAATCTGAACTTTCTTATTCAGCCACTCCAAGCCTGCTCCAAGCCTCCTACTACAAATTAAAAACATAGAAAAAAAAATTCAACGAAAACAAAGGAATTGTGAAAAAATTAAAAGGCAAGACTTTTCCCGCATAAATTAAATTCATAGTTTATAAATGACTTATTTATGCTTAATCATGCTTGCTCACACATGCTTTGTGCATGAGCACAAACCTCCGGCCATCGCCTCCGCTCGATTGAGACTACTAAGAATGCACCTCACTTCCCTATTCGACCACTCCAAGCCTCCCACCAGATAAACCAAGGCAAAACATTAGAAAAATCAAACAAAGGAAAGGTGAAAAAATTAAAAGCACCTTCGCGAGATCGGACGGAAAGGCCGACGCCGGTGACGACGGAGGGGAAAGTGACGGCCAAGACCGGTGGGAAGAAGCGGTGAGGAGAGCAGGGAGGTGAAGGGGGAAGGCCAACGCCGGTGATGATGAAGAGAAACGCGCCGTAGGGCAGTGACAGGGAGGAGAGTTGGGAGGAGGTGGGCGTCCCAGGGCTTGAAAAGGGTTCGACGAAAACCAAGACCGCTGCTGGCGTGTGAAGAAAAACCCTCGCGAGAGTCCAGAGCTCGGCATTAAGACTGGAAATGGATCGGATAGTGATATTTTCGTATTTATATTTATATTTTTTAATAAATATAAATATAAATATAAATATTAAATAGATATTAAAATTAATATCGCTAATTATTTTAAATAGATACATATACGAATCGATATTAATCATATCTATATTTATTATAAACAT
The DNA here is from genome assembly GCF_000442705.2 of Elaeis guineensis. Taxonomy (NCBI): domain Eukaryota; kingdom Viridiplantae; phylum Streptophyta; class Magnoliopsida; order Arecales; family Arecaceae; genus Elaeis; species Elaeis guineensis. The sequence continues at coordinate 35,108,683 of NC_026002.2, forward strand.
GAATCGAATAATAAATATATCTATATTTATTATAAATAAATATCAATATAAATCGGATATCAAATATATCTAAATTTATTATAAATAAATACAGATATAAATCAAATATCAAGCATATATATTTGTTCATCTAAAGATATAATTTGGATATTATTTTAAATATTAATTAAATTTTAAATAAAATTTAATAATAAAAAATTAAATACAAAAATATAATTATAAAAAATCATAACCATAATATGATATAATCATAATTATAATTTAAAATTTTATTAAAAATAAAAATTAAATTATAAAAATTTAAAATATTTAATAAAAAAATAATATGTAACTTATATTGAAAATTCAAATGATCATCAATACTCTATCTAGCTAACATAAATATTTACTCATCATATATATTTGTAATAAAAATATTTAAATATAAATATAAGAAAATAAGAAGCCAACTAAGATGAATCAATACTCCTAAACAATAATCATTCAAAAAATAATAAATATATACTTACTTTCTCATCAAAACTATAATATTATTTTAGATCTATAATATTTAATATTAAAAAAATAAAAATTTAAATAATAAATAAATTAAATAAATAACATAATTCTCATAAGATAAATTATATAACAGTAAAAATTTAAATGCAGGTAGGTGGATTTAATTTATCCTTTGCCGTTTAAGCTCATGCAACAGTGTACGACCCTTCCTCGGAAAGAATTTAGATGAAGAGGAATGATGACAGTTTTATACAGGGAGTTGCATTACTATCTGATGCACTTTTCAGCCATGGTTAAATTGAAGCTTAGTTAAATTTTCTTAATTGCCATCTTTCAAAGGCTTACAAACCCACGCACATCTGCCTGCATTCCTGCCTGCATGCCAACTCACATGCAGCATAAGCACACACTCAAAAAACTTAAATTGAGAAAACAATTGACAATCTCAGAAATCAAGCTGCAAGGTTGCCTCTTTGTCATCCAGTTCTTTGTGATTTTAATGCTGGACCCAAGTTCAAACTTATGATTTAGCTGAAAAAACTATTAATGAGTTCCTTCAAAAGAAAAAAGAACGATCAATTAGATGTTCCGGCTATAGGTGACAAAAGGTCATTATAACATAGTCAAGGTGTCATACGAGCAACATAATCGTGCTAAACAATTCAGGTGAATACTTAGCACGTTCAACAATGCTCGTTGGTCTAGCACCAAAAAAAATCCGTACACATGCCGTGTTCATTTAAAATTAATTGTGCAGGTGATGGTTACTCACCTAGCCAGCATCAACTTACAGAGTGGTAACAGAACATGGATGAATCATGTAAAATATTATATCCTTTAAGATATAGCATGTTTTTAAAAAATTACAAAAAAATTCTGATCAAGAACTAAAATAATATTCAATAACTCAACCAAAGAGGATCAGCAAGTAAATTAACCTGGATTTGGAAATTAGAACAGAATCCTTAAGACCAGGTCTGAGTCCTGTATAAAAACCCAACTTTTCGTGTTTCATGTTCATGTATAAAACTCAAAACATATATCCAGAGATAGAGCTGAAGAGATGCTTCAGCCATGTTTCATGTTCCATAAGGAGAGGAATATGGAGATAACTAATGAGAGAGAAAAAGAGGGGATATGGGAGTTAGGTTCACAGATTCATAGGAAGAAATGAAAAGGGAAAAAAATGCAATAGATATTTAAAGAACATATCTGCTTGCCGGTTGGGAAAGACTCATCGCCGGATGCATGCCGAGAGTGATGCTACTCGTAAAACACCAGTTGAGAAGAACATCCGCTGCCAAACACAAGTTGGGAAGGACGGTTATCGTCCAACGGTGAACACCGGTTGGGAACAGTCGCCTACCACCGATCACCGGTGGGATGGGGATCAATCGCGACGGGTTTGGGATTACAAAGAGGGAAAAAGGATGTGGATGTGGATCAGCGGTTAATGGATACGGATCCGATTGGATGTTTTATAATACGATATCCGAATCCAAAAAAATAGATAAATTCATATCTGAATTTATATCCGACATTTTTTTGAACTAAATATCCGCATCCGAACGGACTGCATAATATATATCCAAATCTGCCCCAATTCAATTGCAGATATGGATACGGTCCGACCTATTTTCAACTCTACTCGGCGTGCTAGGAGTAGCCAATAGAAAACTACAAACTCTGACTTTATATATATATATATATATATATATATATACTAATTTTGAGTCCGCACATTATGTGTGGATTCTAGATCATATCATTGATTAATTTTTAAAGTTAATTATTTTTTAGAATAATAAATCAGTATGATAAAATAATGTCCATCTAAATTTTTGATATCAATCCATATTTTCGATTACAGACATGAGTGAATTTTAATTATAAAAATATAATAATATTATATTTTAATCACAAAATTTAATTTACATACATGGACTTCAATTCAGTCATTTAATACTATAATACTTTTTCTTTTCATTTAATTTAATAATACTTTGTAGATTTCTTTTGATCCATATGGCATTCTTTGGTCATAAGTTTATACTTATATAGACAGCTTAACTTACTAACATACTTTTTCTCAGTTTCTACTTTTCTATATATAGACTAATTTTGAGCCCATACATTATGCATGGATTTTAGATCTAATCATATTGAAAAAAAATTATACATAAATAATAAAATAATATTCATTCAAAATCTTAGTACCATTTCATATTCTCAACTACCTATATAAATAAATTTTAATTGTAAGAATGTAATAATACCATATATTAATAATATAATTTAATTTATATAAATAAAATTTAATGTAGTTTTTTATTAATCTAAGGCTTGAATTTAATGCTTGAAGGATTGTAAGGTAGGAGGTCACATGGCATAAAAAAAATTGCTTACGTGGATAATCTCAAATACTAAGAAATTTTTTTTCAATTTTTACTTTATAATATATATATTAGATATTAGATTAGATTAGATAGTGGTTACGTGTTGTACGGCCAAGAGCAATTTTCAAACATCCATAGACAACCCATACTCTTTCTCTTTCACATCGTTCCTCATCATATATATATATATATATATATATATATATATATATATATATATATATATGGGAGCATATCAAATGAGAAGAATGATTTAATGTGAGATATAAGGAAACATAATAATAATCCTTGAGGGGTACTTGGTTGGAGAAAATGGAGGACTGGAATCGGAATCAGAATGCTTGACTCTTATTCCAACCGTTTGGTTGGGAGGATCTCATTCCGATTCTGCGGTGAAATAGGAATGGTCCAATCTATATAAAACTCAATATCTACTCTCCTTTGTGGATTCAAATTTTCGTTTCGATTTCGATTTCGATTTTTAAAAATGAATCAAATGAGAAAAGTCAAATTGCAGAAATCGAGTCGACTTATGGCTTGAACGAGTCGACTTTGGCACATTCTGGCACTTGTATGTAGTATTGGCAAGCCTGTGAGTTGACTCACAAGTGGCACAAGTCGACTCTCTTAGTAAAATAAAAGACTGAATTTTTGGTACAGTTGCTCAAGTCGACTTATGGTCAAGGTGAGTTGACTCATGGATAGAGATGAGTCTAATCCTTATTTGGTGAGTCGACTTTCTCAGAGAAAATAAATATGAAGCGCACCACTTTATATTATTGGTCCATGTAGCCATCGCTCTCCAATGCATATTTAATACCTATAATTTTATTTTTTTATTTAAAAAATTTGTATGATAAAAATATCTCTGTTCTTTAAAAAAAATTATGACGTTCTGTGGCATATTATAACTTCTTATATGTAAAATGTCATAATATGATCCAAGAAATTATGACATCCTGTACATATTATGATATCCTACGTCAAATTATGACTTTCTGCATGCAGGATGTCATAATATAGCCCAGGATATCATAATATGGAAGGGATATTTTTGTCCAATCACTTTCCAACGTATATTTAATTTATTTTTTTGTTTAAAAATTTTAAATGATAAAAAAATCTCTATTCTTTGAAAAAATTTATAACATCCTGTACAAATTATGGCATCCTGCGTTATATTGTGACATCTTATGGATAAAAATTATGATTTTCTGGATGCGGGATGTCATAATATGGACACAGTATATCAATTTTTTCGAAGAACGAGGGTATTTTCATCATTCAAAATTTTAAATGAAAAAGTAAAGCTGCAAGTATTAAATACGTATTGAAAAGTAATAACTACATGGATCAATCAGATAAGATTGTATACTATATATCAGATTTTCCACGCCGCCCGCAGTGCACAAAGAATTTCCTATTGAAGCCAATGCGTAGAAGCTAAGGGGGTGTTTCGTTGAAAGAAGTGGGGGTCTGAAATTGGAATCGAAATCGGAATGGATGACTTCTATTCCAATTATTTAGTTGGAAAGAGTCCCATTCCGATTCAGATTCTCGAGTGGAATGAGAATGGATCAATTTATATAGAACTCAATTCCTACTCTCCTCTATGGATTCAATTTTTCATTCTAATTTCGATTCTGATTTCGATCACGAACCAAATATTTTAGAAGGTTTGACCATTTTGATTTCGATTCCAAGCTATTTCCATTCTCATTTTCATTTTGATTCCGGCTAGAATCAAACGGCGCTGAGGAGTTCAGGTCCAAATTGTCTCCGGGCTTTTCATATTTCGATATGACATCAGGTAACTTGTCGCATTTGTAAATATACCAACATGCAAACATACAGCGTGTATTCGAGGATGCCGATTACCGAGTTGGCAAAGTCTGTTGGCTGAAACAAGCAGGAGAGTTGGTTCAATCCTCCCATCGCTCCAATATTCACGGGGAACAAAGAGAGGGAAACCTATCCCGGCCCGAGATGGGCCTGATCTGGCCCATTAAGCTTAAATTGGTACATGTACATGTTTATGTTATCTGCAGGGAGCTGCACTACATGAAATTTCTGATCATCGGTTAATTACAACAAATTAAGCTTGACAGTGGACATCCAAATGTTTGGCAAAAGAAGAAAATGGCACGAGTGGAGCAAGTGATATTTGAGACATTAGCAAAACTTTCAGAAGGATTTCGAAGTATACTGCACTTAAAAACCTATGAGTGCTTGAATCATCCCAACCGAACACCCATGTAACCTCACACATTTTGCATCAGCATGTGGTTGTGACTTTGTAGCTTTGTACCTTATTGCACAAACCAAGAAGTACGTAGCAGGCCATGTAGGCTAAACGAGCTGGCATCAGGCGAAAACTGTTGTTGAACCATGGTGAACCTTTGGATAATTTTTGCCCAGCTCTAACCGGCCGTGCCAAGTTGGACTCAAACCCATGTTGATTCACCCATCTTCAAGGTATGACGTAGTCTCAGCCAAGGATGTTTTGCGTACCATGTAGATTGCTGCCTGCAGAGGTCCAAAACCAAAGCGGATATCCTCGGTGTAGACCAGACTGTAGGCTACCTAGCATGTACAGAAAGGGCTAGTAATGCTTAATTTGTTTAACTCATTTAATTTGGTTTAATCTATTGTAAGTTAGCTTGAATTATTTGTTGAATAAGGTGGACATAATTAGATTTGGATTTTTGATCCGCTTAATAAACAGGATGAGTTCGAATTGACAATCTTTGACCTATTCTATATCGGACTTAACTCATATCTGGTCCACCCTAATCCGATTGCAACCCCTATGTGCTCATAATCGCATGACATGTAGAGGTCTTTATTGGATGTGCAAGTGGATCAAACCGATAAACTCTTTGTTAACAGATATTTATTCATATCCTGCCTTCATAAGAACATCATGGCTCCAAATTAGGAGTTTCCTCCTCAGCATCCTACACCTCGCCACTGCAATGCTCTTCGCTCTGGCAGTACCCGCGGAGCTCCCATCTGAGGAGGCTAAAGAACAACTTGATGCATCTCTCTCTTTTCACTTAAGATGACTGGCTATAACTAGATTCCTTGAAAGTTATGGTCGAGGTTGAGGTTGTTGTTTCCAGAACCATAAACTATAAATAGATTTTTACGTGTAATGCATATTATTATTTTGAATGATTTATTATACTGAAGAATATATTAATCATTTCTAAGTTTTATTTTTTTTCTGGAAACATCAAAAGAAATTCTGGAAATACTATCATCGTTTACTTATGCAGCGGGCAATTACTCTGACCTGTTCTAGTTATTAGTCATGTTGAGTCTTACTTAGAGAAGCAAACCGGTGAAACACAATGTGTTGGAGAGGAGGAAAAAAAAAAAAACTACTTCTATATAAGGGTTCACAGAGTCTGCCCCCCTGCGGCTCACGCAGAGACGCATGGTGTTGAAGAAGAGAAAAGGGTCTGCTACTACGTCATGGCTCACAGTGTTGAATCAGATCATGTGTGTACTGTTATCCATGAGGAAAAAATTATGTTCTTTTTGTTAAGATTTGACACCTCGAGATTCAGCCCACATTGAGCCCACAGCGAAGTTCGCGGCGAAAAACGGAGTCCAACGAGACCAAGATCACCTGAAACGGAGCTCGGATGGAGGAGATACGAGCTTATGAAGTTGGCACGAGAAACGAGGTGGCGGAGGACCACCGGCGACCGGCGGCAGCGGCGCGGCCGCAGGCGGTGGCCCGCGCGGGATGTGCGACCCAGGCCCGCGCGGGGGGGCCCGCGGCCCAGGCGAGCGCGCAGCCCAGCCGGGCGCGCGGCCCAGGCTGGCGCGCGGCCCAGGCGCGCGCGGGCCGGCCCAGGCCAGCGGGCTGCTGGCCCTTGCCCCGGTCCACCGTGGACCGGGTGGTCCACGGAGCGGTCTGTGGACCGCGTGGGCGTTTCCCACGCGTTTCTCACGGTCCACGGCCCTATTTCGTGGACCGGAGCGCGATCGGAGGGCCCAGGTGATTCCCGGTCTTGATCCGACGGTCCAGGGGGTTTTTGGCTTTGTTTAGGATTCCTAAACCCTCTCTAATCAAGGTTTAAAGTCAGTTTACGCCTTTAAAAGGCCCTGAGACGAAACAGAGAGCGGGTGGTTTTCGATTTTCTCGCCGCCGTACGAACCGAGAGGAGAGAGAGAGGCGTGAGGCGCTGTGAGAGAAGGAGCAGGAGCCTCCTGGACAGCGGTCGCCAGGCTCTTCAGGGGTTCAGGGGGGTCTCCAAGAGAGAGAGAGCTTTTGTGAGGGAAACTTTATGTGAGAGAGAATTGGGTGTACAAGGGTTGAGGGTGAGGTCTCCTCTTGTAAAATTTCTTTTTCATAGTGAAGTTTGCATGCCCCGTGGAGGCGAGCCCTTTTGTGGCTGATCCACGTATTTTGATTGTTTTTCCTTTTGTTTTGTTTCTTCTTTCTTCCTGCTGCATCGCGTGGTACTGAAAGGATCTTGGGAGGTGGTGTCCTGGCCAGACATCCACCCAACAAGTGGTATCAGAGCAAGACGGTACAAGGACGCAGATTGCAGTGGTGGTGAGCAAGACTGAAGATGGAGAAAACAGGAACAATCAAGATGGAGATCAACCAGTTTGATGGTAAGAGCAATTTCTCCTTGTGGCAGGCACGGGTGAAGGACGTACTCATCCAACAGGGGTTGATCGATGCTCTCTTGTACGATGAGAAGCCGACCACCATGGAGGTGCGGGATTGAAAACGGCTACAGATACAGGCGGTGAGTACCATCCGCATGTACCTGGCGGATGAGGTGGTGATCCATGTGCTGAGCGAGACTTCTCCGACGGTGCTGTGGTCGAAGCTCGAGGAGTTGTACATAGCGAAGTCTCTCACCAACACTCTTTTCCTCTGGAGGCAGTTTTACCAACTGCGGATGACTGAGGGACAGAGTGTGCAGGAGCATCTGAGCCACTTCCAGAAGATCCTCACCGACCTTCTCAGCGTTGGCGAGAACGTTGAGGAGAAGACCAGGGCGTTGGTTTTGCTGGCGTCGCTTCCCTCTTCGTACGAGTCCTTGGTGACTGCTCTTCTAGTGGGGAAGAGCACTATCAAGATGGACGAGGTCACCGCGGCGATACTCCAGAACGAGGTTCTCAGGAGGGAGAACCCAGCTTCGAGCTCAAGTGTCGATAGCTCAGCTTTGGTGACTTCTGGAGGTACAGGAGGCGGTAGACGGAGCGACAGGAGATCGCATCGAGGGCGGTCTAAGTCCAGGAGGGACTTGAGCAAAATCAGGTGTTACCGATGTGAGGAGTTGGGGCATCTAGCCAGAGATTGCCCTCAACTGAAAAATCAGACGGTGGCTGCTGTAGCGACGGCCGGCAGTGATTCAGATGGAGATGTCCTGGAGATATCTGACGAGGTATCTAATTCTTCCCAGTAGTGGATATTAGATTCTGCATGCCCCTATCATGTGTGTTGCAGAGAGGAGCAGTTTGACTCCCTGGAGAACAGTGAGAGCACTGTATATCTGCCGGATGGATCGAGCTATGCGATCAGAGGCATTGGGACGGTCAGCTGGAGGACACATGACGGTGCAGTGAGGAGATTGGGGGAGGTCCGATACATACCCGATTTCAGGCGGAATCTTATCTCACTTAGCAGACTGGATTCGAGAGGCTACAGGACAGTAGCTGGTGGAAGAATCCTGAGGGTGCTACGCAGCGATAGGATTGTGCTGGAGGGAAAGAAGGGGAGCAGAGGACATTATTACCTGGCAGGGAGCCCAGTGCGAGGTGGAGCATCGGGAGCCAGGTGGAGCCCAGAGCGAGGTGGAGCTCCAGGAGGCAGATCGGGCACGAGACAAGAGACTCGGGAGGACGAGAGGCGACGTCGCAAGGTAAGATTCCTATTGCCGCAGGATGATGCCCCGAGCAGGTCTCAGGTCAGGAGGAGCACAGCATGCGACGGAGATGGGATCGAGCAGCCTGGCTCGACTCCCATGTTTGCCCATCCATGATCAGCAGGCGATTGCCCCAGGGCATGGGGGCGAGGAGATCCAGAAGCTCTCAAAGTTTGGAGGAGGCCGAATATCGAGTCGAGGTGGAGATTGTTAGGATTTGATGCCTCGAGATTCAGCCCACATTGAGCCCACAGCGAGGTTCGCGATGAAAAATGGAGTCCAACGAGACCAAGATCACCTGAAACGGAGCTCAGATGGAGGAGATACGAGCTTATGAAGTCGGCACGAGAAATGAGGCGGCGGAGGACCACCGGCGACCGGCAGCGGCGCGGCCGCAGGCGGTGGCCCGCGCGGGACGCGCGACCCAGGCCCGCGCGGGGGGGCCTGCGGCCCAGGCGGGCGCGCGGCCCAGCCGGGCGCGCGGCCCAGCGGGGCGCGCGGCCCAGGCGCGTGCGGGCGCGGGCAGGTGCGGCCCAGGCCCGCGCGCGCGGGCCGGCCCAGGCCAGCGAGCTGCTGGCCCTTACCCCGGTCCACCGTGGACCGGGTGGTCCACGGAGCGGTCTGTGGACGGCGTGGGCGTTTCCCACGCGTTTCTCGCGGTCCACGGCCCTATTTCGTGGACCGGAGCGCGATCGGAGGGCCCAGGTGATTCCCGATCTTGATCCGACGGTCCAGGGGATTTTTGGCTTTGTTTAGGATTCCTAAACCCTCTCTAATCAAGGTTTAAAGTCAGTTTATGCCTTTAAAAGGCCCTGAGACGAAACAGAGAGCGGGTGATTTTCGGTTTTCTCGCCGCCGTACGAACCGAGAGGAGAGAGAGAGAGGCATGAGGCGCTGTGAGAGAAGGAGCAGGAGGCTCCTGGACAGCGGTCGCCAGGCTCTTCAGGGGTTCAGGGGGGTCTCCAAGAGAGAGAGAGCTTTTGTGAGGGAAACTTTATGTGAGAGAGAATTGGGTGTACAAGGGTTGAGGGTGAGGTCTCCTCTTGTAAAATTTTTTTTTCATAGTGAAGTTTGCATGCCCCGTGGAGGCGAGCCCTTTTGTGGCTGATCCACGTATTTTGATTGTTTTTCCTTTTATTTTGTTTCTTCTTTCTTCCTGCTGCATCGCGTGGTACTGAAAGGATCTTGGGAGGTGGTGTCCTGGCCAGACATCCACCCAACACTTTTAATGGCCATAAGAGCTTGTGGGCTGACATTTTATTTGACTGGACGAGCTATTACAGACACTTGAAGGTTTTTTTTTTTTTTGGTTAATTGAAGATTAGCAAATCCAGAGCTATTCCACTGCACATATGCTCCCGAGTAGATCAAGTCTATGCTTGCAAAACCAATAACTTTTTATTGATGACTGAAAATTGAAGGTCAGCACTTTTTAATACCCTCACTACAAAAAAAGACGTAATTACCGATTTTTTTTTGCCGACGCTTTTGGTAAGCGTCGGCAGGTTGCGCTGACCTGCCGACGCTTTTAAAAAGTATCGTTCGTTAACGATGCTTAAAAGCGTCGTAAACTTTGTGCGTGTCAACGCCGACGTTTTTAGAAAAAGCGTCGTTAAATAAATAAAATACCGACGCTTTTTAACGACGCTAAAAAGCGTCGGTTGGTTCGTTTAATACCCCCCTCCTCCCGTGCCCTAATCTATCTACCGCCGCCCCTTTAATTTCCATCCGTTCCTCCGCCGACCCCGGCCCATCTCCGCCGCCGGCACCGCACCCGCCGTCCACGCGCACCCGCCGTCCATGCCTCACCTCCGTCCGCCGCTCTCCTCTGCTACCGCGTCCGTCGACGCCGCGCCCGCGCGGTCCAAGCCATACGCCGTTCGCCACCCGACCGGCCCTCCTCCTCCTCCTTCCCTTGTTCGGCTGCTCCAAGCTTCCCACCATCCCACTTCGCCATTCGGCCACCCCAAATCGAAGGGAAACAAAGCCTGCTCGGCCGCTCCACAGAAATTTTGAAAGGTAAAATGTTTTCCCCATTTCACTTGTTTTTCTTTTCATTCATTCTTCTTTTCAGAGATCTGATGGGAAGGAGAACACCTGAGAGAGGGAGAGGGGGAGTTCTTAGGTTTCGGTTGGGGTTTGTGTGAGGGGTTTCTTAGGTTTCGTTGAGGAGAAGGGCCTGAACTTTCCGTCTCCACAGATGTAACGTGATAAATTATTTAACTTTGGACCATCTGTTACTCTGTTCTCACAGCTTAAGCACATATGTACATGCATGAAACCAGGAAATGTATAAAAAGTTCTATCAGTTACATGTTTGCATACATATACATGTACATAGGTATATCACACTGCCCCATTTCCCTGTCAGATTATTATATACATAAACAGATTAACCATAAGTCTGGGATCTAGTTATAAAGATTAGCTCGAAATTTACATATGAAATTCTTGGCAGACCTGAGGCTCTTGTCAACTTCATTAAACAATTTGTTTGTGAATGACTTGAGTTTGGGTCTCAGTTGAATATGCTACTCAAGCTTGGCATGATTATAAAACAGGTGAAGCTTGAGCCAGACTTCACTTCCTCGAGCTTGGCTTGTTTACGTCTCTAGCGATCATTTCTTCTCCATGATACTGATGAAATATATACATCCATAATTAGTAGTATTTAGATAATCCCTGAGGGATTTAGTACTGGTTCTTATTTCTTAATATTGTTTCCCTAAAGTCTTCAACTACTAAAAAGAGGTGCACTTGTCTTAAACTACTCAAAGGAAGTGTTCTGTGAATCTGTCCAAATTTTTTCATATGTTAATTCAATAGTTTGTGAAACAATTGTGGAAACAACATTCTTAGGCTTTAGATTTTAGTTTTTTTAATAAAATAAAATAACTGATTTCTCTTGTAAGAAAAAATTTATGCATTCTTACTTGAATGTTCATCTGAGAATAGGTTTCTCTTACTGTTTGTTCCATTGGATTTAATATAAACATTAGTATTTCTTTCTTGAAACATTTCTATGGTATTAAGAATGGTTTTATTATTTCTTATCATTGCTTATTTTCTCTTGTCCATACATCCAATCTCCCATTGATGGCCCTATCTTATTGAGGACATGCATGAATTGAGTGCACATGATGATATACAGATGCCCACAATACCATATGACAGGTATCAATAGAGTGACCATCATGACAGAGAGACACATGGGTGTATAAATATATGCTTTTGATTATGATATTTTGTACTTTGGATACAATTGTATATGATGAGTGCAGCTGGGCTCAACTTTCTTCTTCCCTCTTGAACCTGTGCATGGAAGGTAGAACTTTGAGGCAGGCAGAAAAAATAATTCTAAGTAAATTAGCATACCATGCATGCTTCTCAACCTTCCATTTTAAAGCAGAGCATTTTTTTTAGTAAGATGGATATACTATATGGAGAGCTTCAATTGAAGAGAAACAATAGCTTCTCAGTACTGCTACTCCCACTTTGTTATTTATTTACATTAATGTTGAAATGTCTATTGTAGAGAGTTCCTAATGTCTCAAAACTTGGGAGATGCTTCCTCAAAGATGTTCATCTCAACAATTCTCACATCACTTTACAGATATAATAGAACTAATTGATGGTGTATTTATTATTATTCTTCGAAAAAAATTGTGACAAGTTCTTTGCATAGTCAGATTATAAACATGTATCTGTCAGATTAGGAAAAGGAATATTCGTGAAGGATCATGAGTCAGGAATCATTAGGCACTGATTTACTACTCATAACAATGCATGTTAAAACTGAATTATATAAGTCCAATTTTGGGTGCTGATATTGAAAGCCCAACCGACATTGACAGTGACTACCAGCTATTTAATTCACTTGGTCCTCTCAATCCCACTCATTATCCATTAACTTGATTTTTTTACCACATCATCATTATTAGGAGAAGATAAGAATCAAATTGAAGTATGTAGTATTGAAATTACTGCATCAACTATATCATTGACGTCTTATATAGATGAAAAAAGTTACTGTACTTCAATATATAATGAAGTAAAATGTTCAATGTATATTAATATTTTTACATATATAATGCTTTGATATATGGGATAGGTTTAGGTAAAGTCAACCGATTTGGATTCGATTCGATCAAATCAAAATTGAACAATAAAGATTATACATTAATGATTTAAGCCATTAGATATGATATATTATCTTAAAACTACTTAAACATCGAAAATTATATGATTTGAAGATTCCTAACTTATACATCAAATGATTAAAAAATATATTTAATTTAATTTAGGTTATCCAATTTTTGACTACATAATGCATAGAATAGGACTTTCTAAATCATATAATTTTTTACGTACATACAAATTTGAGATAGTAGATCGCGTCCAACTATTTGAATCATCAATATAGAATCTTCATTATAAAGTTTTGATTTAATTGAACGTAAATCCAGTTACGATCAATCTCTTTCTACTTAAATTTTGTCTCTCTCTATATATATAGTATTTCATAGTTTCATGAATCCTGATTGATTGCTTATCTGACATGTGGCGCTCGTTATGTGGCTGGACCCTGATATCGTGTGGCCTACGTTATCCTTATCTTCGTGACTGATGAAGACTAAGCATCTGGATTAAGCTGGGCCAAGTTTCTTTGTCCACTACTCCCCAAGTTAATATCAGGTATTAAATCAAGTTAATTATGAATTAATTTTAAAAAAAATTACATTGCATAGAAATATAGACCCGTCTTTTGATTAATGTACATATTCTATTGTATCCGTACATTTATTTATTTTTATACGGGTAAAAGAATTATGTACATTGATCAATTGATTGTCCAGTATGGACAGTTTGGAAAATATGAGTAATTCTATAGGTCATTACCATAATCAAATGGTATGCTGACGGTTCGGAAAAAATTTCGGATGGTATTTTCCTTTTGTTCTTCCTATACGGAAGAACTAAGGGGAAATGCTGCCGAAATTTTTTTTGGCTCTTGTTGCATATCATTTGATTTCTGTAATTGACCTATAGAATTAATGCATTTTCTGAATGGGATAGGACCTTCTTTATCTATTAGTTGATGATAGCAAGCATTTACTATGTAAACTTTATCTAGCTGTTATTTTTTTAGATTTTATGAAATGACTGATATTTTTTACTCATTGCATTAATATAGATTGTATAATTTTTTTTATTTTTAGATAAATTACAAGTTCGGTCATTTTTATCCTACAATGGATAAAAGTTGGATAAATAAACCAAGGAATAGTAAAGAATATTTAGATGGAGTTCATGACTTCATTAAATTTGGTATGGAGAAAAGTAGTTTGAATGGAAAGATTTTATGTCCGTGTCGGAAATGTGTAAATAGTTCTTCTTTAGATCCACAAAATGTTGAAGAACATTTGGTATGGAATGGTTTTTTAAGAGGTTATACCGACTGGATTTTTCATGGAGAATCTATGTTGCCATCATCATGTAACCAACCCCTGACTCATTTTGGATCCACTAGCCTAGAAGACAATTCTGCAAGAGATGATGATATAAGGGGTTTGATCACAGATGCTTTTGGATTTGATGTTCAAAATTTAGGAGAATCCAGTAGTATACAAGAAACAGTTGGGATGTTTGATGGATGTACGCATACGGAACGTATGCATGTTGAGGAGCCCATACATACATCTAATGATGAGACAGCTCGTTATCACACCTTAATGAAAGATGCAGACGAAGAATTATATCCGGGTTGTACAAAATTTTCTAAGATTTCTTTTCTTGTACATTTATTTCATATAAAATATTTGAATGGATGGTCTGGAAAGAGTTTTACCATGCTGCTCAAGTTATTAAAGGATGCATTTTCAGAAAGCACACGTTTACCACCATCGTATTATGAAGCCAAGAAAGTAGTAAAGGAATTGGATCTTGGATATGAAAAGATTCATAGTTGTCCGAAAGATTGTATGTTATATCGGGGTGAAAACGCTAATCAAGAGTCATGCAATGTATGTGAATCTTCAAGATGGATAACACAAAAAGAAGATCGAGATGATGTACTGAATGAATTGGATGCAACGCGGAGTAAAAAGAAATCGGCCAAGGTATTGCGTTACTTTCCTCTTATACCTAGATTGAAAAGGATTTATGCATCATCAAAAACAGCTTCATCAATGAGATGGCATCATGAAGGACGTACAAAGGATGGAATGTTGAGACATCCAGCAGATAGTCTTCAATGAAAAGCATTTGATGATAGGCATCCTGATTTTGCCTCTGATGTTCGCAGTGTTAGGTTTGACTTAGCTTCTGATGGCTTCAATCCATTTTGGACCCTGAGTTCTACCTACAGCACTTGGTCAGTCGTTTTGATACCTTACAATTTGCCACCGTGGATGTGCATGAAACAATCATCACTTATCTTGTCAATGGTTATTCCAGGAGATAAGGGTCCAGGTAATAATATTGATATTTTTCTACAGCCTTTGATAGAGGAATTGAAACAGTTGTGGGAGGGTGTTGATGCATTTGATGCTTCCAACGGCCAAACATTTAAACTACGGGCAGCTTTGTTATGGACTATTAATGATTTTCCAGCATATGCCAATTTATCTGGCTGGAGTACAAAGGGACGGATCGCATGTCCTTATTGTGGAGATTCAACACATTCAATTTGGTTAAAACATGGAGGTAAATTTTGTTACATGGGACATCGTCGATGGTTGGAAGCAAATCATCCGTTTCGATTTCAGAAAGATTTGTTTGATGGTACTATAGAATTGGGATGTGCCCCTATTCCACCTTCTGGAACTGATGTTCATAGACAAATGGATGGCATGAATTACAGCTATGGTAAGCACTCAAAGTCCTCTAAAAAAAGAGGAAGGGATGATGTTGAAAGCTCAGTGCACGAAGGGTTACCAGAGGAAGTCAGTATCAGTACTATAGATGCAGAGGTGTTTCAAGATCCAGACAATTATTTCGAGGATGAAAATGAGGAAGACACACAGATAGCATCTACACAACAGCCAAGTAAACATTTATGGAAAAAATGAAGTATCTTTTTTGACTTACCTTATTGGAAACATAATCTTATTCGGCACAATCTTGATGTCATACATATAGAGAAGAATGTTTGCGATAATTTACTTGGAACATTTTTAAACCTTGATGGAAAGAGCAAAAATAACATAAAGGCACGTCTTGATTTAAAAGAAATGGATATCCGACAGAAACTTCATCCTAAAATGCTTGCTAATGATAGAATTTATGTGCCTCCTGCATGTTACACAATGTCTGCTCGAGAAAAGGATAATTTTTTGGGAGTTTTGAAAAGTATCAAAGTACCCGATGGATATGCATCAAATATTTCATGATGTGTGCATCTAAAGGATCGAAAACTTTCAAATCTTAAAAGTCATGATGGTCACATATTGATGCAAGATATTTTTTCAATAGCTTTAAGATCGTCATTGCCGAAATAAGTTGTTACAATTGTACTTCGATTATCGTCATTCTTTAAGGCATTATGTTCCAAAGTTATTGATCCTCGGAAACATGATCAGTTAGAATCCGATATTGCAATTACACTTTGCCAGATGGAAAAGATTTTTCCTCCTGGATTTTTCACTATTATGGTACATCTGCTCATTCACCTAGCTTCAGAAGTTAAAGTTGGTGGACCGGTACATTATAGATGGATGTATCCTATTGAGAGGTATTATTACAAACCTTAAATCTTTTGATAATTTTATTAGAAACAACAGCATACTGATATTTTAATAAATATTTAATTCTTGAAGGTATCTTGTGCGTCTTAAAGATTATGTGCGAAATAGAGCCTATCCTGAAGGCTCGATTGCTGAAGCATATATTGCGGATGAATGTTTGACATTTTGTTCAAGATATCTTCAAGGTGTAGAGACTATTTTTAGTCGACCTCAATGACATAATGACTTTGTGGAGAATGCAGAACTGTATAAGTTCTTAACTGCTGGAAAATTCTTGGGAAGAGCTGAAAGTATTGTACTTGATCAAAAATCCTTAGCACAAGCACATCGTTATGTGTTACTTTATAGTGACATAATATCTGACCATCGCAGGTTAGTATATTTAAGGAATGACATCAAAATTTAAATTTTATATTAGATATAATGTTCTAAATGATATATTTATATTTTATGCAGTGAATTTTTAATTTATCAGAGACGAGCCAATCATAACATTCATCCTAATGCAAGGATTGAACAACGATGGTTGGTCGAGTTATTCTCTATGTGGCTTTCGAATTAGGTGTGATTTATATTTAATTATGGGATATATTAATTTTTGATACATATTTAATATCAGATAACTCAACTGCACTTCGTCATATCATTTTTTGTTAGGTATCAAAGATGATGGAGACAAATAATTCAGATGAACTAATAGCTCTTGCTCGAGGACCTAACAAGATTGTGAATAGATATAACAGTTTCATAATTAATGGCTTTAAATTTCATACTAGAGAACGGGAGAAATTTAGAAAAATACAGAATAGCGGTGTTATGGTGGAAGCGGATGGAAAATCCTATTATGGTGCACTTAAAGATATCTATGAGTTGGATTATTATGAAAAATTTAAAGTAGTACTGTTTAGATGTGATTGGATAGACATAAACTCACCAAGGAGTTTGAAACAAGATGCAAATGAATTTACACTTGTAAATTTTTCAAGGTTGATACACACTGGTGTGTTATTGAAGGATGACCCATTCATTTTTTCATCTCAAGCTCGTCAAGTATTTTATGTACAAGACGCAAAAGATAAAGATTGGTTTACTGTCATCAAAACAAAATCTAGAGACTTATATGATATGGGAAACCAAGTGGAGGATGATGACGATGACACTTATACACAATGTATGCCCTACAATTTTGTGCCAGCTGATGATTTAAATGCTACGACGACGTTGGTTAGAACAGAATTCGAAGAAAACACTACTGCTTGATTGTTACTGGTAATAATTATTTATGATGTATATATTTTACATTAATTATTGTATTATTTTACTCCATATATTAACTGATTCTACCTTTTATTTATATAAATGCTAGGTGACATCATGCGTCGCAGGGGACGATATGCTGGTGTGCAGTTCCAGTTTTCACAGACAGAGGCCGGTACGTCTTCTTCAGCACAGCAGCCTGAGGCCAGTTCAGCTGCACAGCATTCTGAGCCCTGTCCTTCATCATCAGCATAGCACGATCCTCCTGTTCATCAGCCAGATGATGAGATACACGTGCAGGGTATATATTGTCTTTCATGTAATTTTTTTTTTATTTCATTTTATGTATATTTATGATATAGTTACTTTTATGTATTTTTTGCAGACGGATCCGGGAGAGTACGCCCCAGACGCGGACCCACAGTAGTACGAGATGTGTGGCAGATGCGTGAGGGCGAGAGGATTGTTGTGGAGTGCAATCAGCTAGGTCAGCCAATTAAGAAAGCTGCCTGCTTATTGACTTCATTTTTGGAGACTGTTGCTCGGAGGCCTCAGCTATGTCCGTTGGGCTATGCAAAATGGAATGACATGCTTCCAACGTACAAAGTTGAGCTCCTCCGAGTTATAGAGGTAATGAATTGATGTTCATACTGTATATTAATTGTTAATCATTTATATAATTTATTTCATTTAATTTTTTTTTTATAGAGCAAGTTTGTTCTCCCTCCATCTACTCATGATTTTGTAATGAAGTCTCTCAACCGCAAATGGAAAGAATATAGAGCACAATTGAAGAAGGACTATATGAGACAGGGTATGACAGAGGAGGAGGTTGCTAGGAATTATCCTCCTGATGTACCCCCTCATCAGTGGATGGAGTTGGTTCATTATTGGTTCTCCGAGAGGGCACAGGTATATTATCTGCTTATTATCTTTTTTTCTAAATATTTTATAAAAATATTGATTTTTATTATATATTATATATATAACAAGTTCTTTACTTTATTTTACAGACTTATTTTGCTATTGGTAGAGCTGCACGAGCAGCTCAGTCTGTTCCTCATACATCGGGGTCGAAGAGTTATGCACGACTCCGACAGGAGTTTGTATATTTCTTAAACTTTCATAATTAACTTTTAATTTTTATATTAAAATATTTATATAACTAATATCATTATGTATCATGGACCATGTCTGTATCATGATACTCATATATTTTTTTAAATTATTATAATTGTTTGCTTAAAATTGAAATTATTTGTGTAGGTGGATGAGCATGGGAGGGAACCCGGACAAGTGGAGTTTTACCGGATGACTCATACTCATCAGGATGGTACTTTTGTTCGAGATGAGTCGAGAGATTTATATGTACGACATTATTAATATTCTATTTTTTGCAATGATTTAAATTTAATTTTGTTAGCTATTAATGTATAACTCTTGTTTTCAAAAAAAATACAGGAGAGGGCTACATCTCTCATTGCGGAGCGTGACGACGAGTCCGCAGCATCTACGCAGTAGAGCCGCATCGAGGTCGAGGTGTTCACAGAGTTGATGGGACCAGAGCGCTACGGCCGAGTGAGGGGTTATGGAGTAGGAGTCACCCCCACTCAGTTATTTGAGGTTAGTAGATATACGCAGCATGCTGCAGCAGATGCTCAGGATTCACGCGTTCGCAGACTCGAGGCGGAGATACAGGAGATTAGACAGAGTCGTGCCACTAAGATGGAGGAGATGCGACAGAGCCGTGCCGAGATGCAGGCCATGAGGGGACAGATTGATCACCTTACATCTTTATTAGAGATGTATGGTTCATCTCAGGTAAACACATAATATTAAATATATATTTTTGTATTAATTTAATGATTTATATATTTTTATTTATAGATATGCAAATCATGCTTTTGATATGTTTCTTGTAGGCTCCTGGCACATCAGGCACCCGCCGAGATAGCGGTACGTCACGTGGAGACAACGACGACCATCCGCCTGCAGATTGATATTATTTTATTTTTATTATATTTTTAATATTTATTTATATTACTCTTGATTGTAATGGATGATTAGTACTTTATTTTTATTTATATAAAATATTATCTTTTGGTTTGGTTAAATTTTCTATTTAAGTTTGCTTTTGATGTGAATGGTGGTGATTGTACAGGTGTGAATGTGGTGATTGTACAGGTTTATGTTCGAATAATTGATATAATTTCGTATAGGAATGTATGTATTCTTTTTTTTTTTGTAGATAATACCTATATTTTTTTTTTCTCTTAAAACCTTTAACGACGCTTATAAGCGTCGTTAAAATTATTTTAACGACGCTTATAAGCGTCGTTAAAGATAAAAAAGCCGACGCTTCGAAAAGCGTCTTGGTAGAGTGGATGACGCGGAGTCATTAACGACGCTAAAAAGCACCGTTAAAATTATATTTTGCGATGCTTTAAAGCGTTGTTAGAAATATATTTAACGACGCTTATAAGCGTCGTTAAGACAAGTTTAACGACGCTTATAAGCGCCGTTATAGTTAAATTTTACGATGCTTTAAAGCATCGTTAAAAAATAACGATGCTTTTAAAAAGCGTCGGCGCTTTTCATCTCCACTCTTACATAGGCGATGCTTTGCCGACGCTTTTCGAAGCATCGTAAAGCTAAATAGCGACACTTATTAGCGTCGTAAAATAACATTAATAGCATCGTTAATGACCATTTTCTCTGTAGTGCCTCGATCTCTCATCTAAGAGGCGATAGTGTATCCTCCTGAGCTCCAAGCTCTCAGACTGAGTCATGGTTTTTCATACATAGCAATGCCATCCACCACTTGAACCAACTCCATCATTCCTTAGTTTTGCAATCTCACACCTCGAGTTATTTAAAATTTAGATCCATCCTTCTTAAGAAATGATAATGCTAGGAATATTGCCATGGGAGATGGTACCTCTCTCGCAAGAGTTGCTTGGGATGCTAGGCCCATTTCGAGTGCTTTTGATGCATTTTTTTCTTTTAACAATCAATGTAGTTATCATATTTGATTAATTGTGTATATATAATATGTCTAGCAACATTTTTTTTTCCTTCTCTCTTCTAACTAAGATATGAAGGACCTAGTTGATGAAAATTAAATCTAGATCTCTTTTATCAAAACAAGTGACTTCATTGATTTTGTCAGTGAAGAAAAAATGGATAGTTTAAAATATATATTTTTAAAAATTTAATTATGAAATAATAAAAAATTAAATATTTTAATTTTCTAAATATGCTTTAGATCAGATCTAAATTATCATCAAAGATCTATGAAATAAAAATTTTACATATAAAATCTGATATAAAATAGAAAACTGCATCGATCACATCGATGCCCTGAATCTGATCTAACTTTTAGATTATGTCGGTAAAGTTTAGAACTCATCACATTTTTGCGGATCGATGATCTCCACTGCTGGCAAGTATAGTACAAAGCTTTTACTGATGTCAAGCAGCCATACAGGTCGTCCGTCCTCCACAGATTATCTACTTGAAGCTCTGATCGGATCTTCCTTTGCAAAAGTGCTAGCTTGTGTCGAAGGCTCTGGATGGCTGATCCAAGCTCCTTTTTCGGATCTCCTGGACTTCTTCGGATCAGAAGATGAAGCTTTACGAGGAGGTGGTGGTGTGAAAGATTGGACAAGACTCACTCTTGAATTTTTCTTCTCACAAAACTTAAAGATGAAACCCTAGAACCCACAGCTCACGCCCGAGAGGAAGAACACTTCCTTTGTTTCTCACGCACGGAAGTCCAACCCACTCTCAACTTTTTACATCCCCTCTCTCCAATTTTTCACGTCAAAAATTACTTCTAATCTCGCACAAAACTGATCCCTTTTTAAGGTTGGCGTCCCATGGAAGATAAGGATAAGAATAAGGTAGTTTCAGTTCAAATTCAAGTGTTGGTTGATCTTTATCGTCAACTCAAATCAAATTTGAATTAAATTTTGAACCAAACTTTATCCTTATCTTATAAACTCAGAGAGGGGTCAACCAATATCAGAATGATGCAAAAAATCTCACATAAAAATACTTTATGCATGGAGAAATGTGGTGGCATGAAGAGGAGAGAGTCCAACTCAATTTGGACTATAGGTTTTCATTCAAATTCAAACCAATTTGAACTCAAATTTAAATCAACCAATTTCTAATTCAAAAGGATATAGATGAAGATGTGTGAAAAGCTTCTGAGCATGAAAAAACATTACATAAAATATTTCTCATGAAAGAATAAGAGGGCGCAGATAAAGGAGGTGCAAGAGATTCGAATTCGAATTATTTTTCTCATCCAATTAGATTCTTAACCCAACCAAATTAGGTTAAACCCAATTGGACTATTAAACCTAATCTAATTAGGTAGCAAATAGCTTTGATCAAATCCTAATTAAATCAAAAATTAATCGAGCTCAAGTCCTGATCATATCAGGAATCGAACATCCTTAGCGATTAGATCATCTCATAACCTAATCGGATCAAACCAAATTAAATCCAATTCAATTAGATTCGATCCAAACCTCAATACTCAATCAAATTGAGTTAATTAGCAATCTAATTACTAATCAATCTTCTTATAATTCATCAATAATTAGCAAATTGATTTATTGCAACTTTTGCACAGAGTTAATCATCAATCGAATTGATTATTTTATCTTGGAACGATTCTTAATCGTTGATCAGCCATATAATCAGTCAGAAATTTCTTTTGAGTATGACCCCATAGGTTCGAGCCTAAGCTGGTAGTATGAGAACAATCTTCTTATACCAATCAAAGTGACAATCTGGCAATGATACCCGACGTCCGGACAAGTCAAAAGATTGTAAAGCATCATTCAAGAACCTATTGGCATACGGTTATCGTATAATTCATTTCTTTGACCCAAATGCTCAAGGTGACCTAAGGTTTAACAACTAACCCTGATATGGTCATCCACATTGTATTTCAATTTTCAAAATCCATCACATAGATTACTTCGGCCAAGATTTTACTAAATTAAAACATACTTATACATTAACTCCTACTTATTTGGAGGGATCAATTCTATCTTAACTCACACACCGACTTCGTAAGTACTTGACTATGCCCAGAAACCTTTCATCACTGAATTAAAAATTCAGGTAGTCTAGCACCAAAGCATAGTGAGTTGCTTGTAACTCACCGTGGTGATCTCAAGTCGGAGGGATACTTATACCCATATCCTTCGCGAGCTATTCTTGACAGCAGAGTGCTCAGCAATTGGTCACATTCAGTGAGATGTACTTCTACGTCTCACTTGCATGCCATGTTAGTATCTTCACACTCCTTGGTTAAGAGGACAACCAACGTACATGGCACACAATGTATCACGCCCCAAATTCGGGACATAACATGGCCATGCTACCGAGGGATGGACCCACAATAACACGAAGCCAAAATTCATCTTCTTAAATATCATAACAGGTGTATCACAAATAAATGTAATAATAAAGTTCAATTCAAATATTTAATTAAACCAAAACTGGTTCAGAGCATCTAAATCTAAAGATGAAATAATTCAAGTCTTAAAATTCATAATGACTACAATCCATAAACATAAACTGAATTTTTAGTGTAAAATTTTCAAGCTTGCTTTGCTGATCCCCAAGCCTGAATTCTCTTTCCATCAGTCCTAGCCTTATTTCTCTGTACATGAAAAAGAAAATAAAAAGAATATGAACTACACCAGCTCAGTAAGTAGACTTCCGCTTCCTTACCGGATCAAGCATAAGTTTTCTATGATAATGCATCATTTAACAAATAACAATTATTGTAAAAATAAATATTTCATAGAGCATATAATAAAATAAGTTATAAGCTCATCATGTATGCATAAATCATGTATATTTCACAATTATGAATCGTAAATCATTTTCATCATGTATTCATGTCATGTTTCAAAATATTGCTCACAGACATTCGTGCTGTTGGGTATAAAATACCCACAGCCGAAGTCCTCAGTGGAATCGACTACACGATAACTTCACCCGGACTCCTACGGGAGCCGGGCTCCGTCACCGAGAACTCCAACAGCTTCAGCCGCAAGCAGACTCCGCCCGGACTCCTACAGGAGCCGGGCTCCGCCGCCGACATCGACTACAGGACAGCTCCGCCCGGACTCCTACGGGAGCCGGGCTCCGCCGCCGACATCGACTACAGGACAGCTTCGCCCGGACTCCTATAGGAGCCGGGCTCCGCCCTCAGCATCAACCGCTGGTAGGCCTCATCCGGACTCCTACGGGAGCCGGACCTCCCCTCTGACTTTAATTACAGGGAGACTTCGCCCGGACTCTTATGGGAGCCGGGCTTCATCCTCGACGCCAACAGCTTCAGCCGCAAGCAAACTCCGCCCGGACTCCTACGGGAGCCGGGCTCCACCGCCGACATCGACTACAGGGCAGCTTCGTCCGGACTCCTACGGGAGCCGGGCTTCGTCCTCGACTCCAACGGCTGCAAGACAGACTTCGTCCGGACTCCTACGGGAGCCAGACTCCGCCGACAACTCCGACCTCAAGTTGACTCCGCTCGGACTCCTATGGGAGCCGGGCTCCGTCCTCAACGTCAACTGCTGGTAAGCCTCGTCCGGACTCCTACGGGAGCCGGACTTCGCCTTTAACTTTGATCGCAGGGAGACTCCGCCCGAACTCCTACGAGAGCCGGGTTTCGTCCTCAACTCCAACAGCTACAAGCAGACTTCGTCCGGACTCCTACGGGATCCGGACTCCGTCAACAACTTCAACCGCAAGTGGACTCCGCCCGGACTCCGATGGGAGCCGGGCTCCACCCTCGACGTCAACTGTCGGTAAGCTTTGTCCAGACTCCTACGGGAGCCGGACTTTGCATCTGATTTTGATTGCAGGGGATTCCACCCGGACTCCCACGGGAGCCGGGCTCCACCCACTACCCCAACCGCAAGGAGGACTCCTCCTGGACCCTTACGTGGGGTCAGACTCCGACCACAGCCGAACTTTAGCCGACAAATCTGCACTCCCAGGCCACAATCACGGCCACGATTCTGCTACACTTCCTGCGGCGGATTCCGCGCAGCTCCACCACTCCCTGACAGGCCGCAGTAACGATCGCAGTGCTGCTCCACTCCCTGCGACGGATCCCACGCGGCTCCATTACTACCTGACAGGCCACGATAAACGGCCGCGATCCTGCTTCACCTCCTGCAACGGATACCGCGCGATTTTTCCATCCGCTGGCAAGTCACGACAACAAACGCCGCCCCACTTCACGCGGTAAACTTCACGTGGCACGCCCCAGTGATAGCCACGGGTCCATTCCACTACTCTTCGCAGCAAACTCCGCCTGACCCCGGGCAGTCCACTGCCAGACGGTTACAAACGTCGCCATCAATCCGTTGCTTCCTCCGCCTATAAAAAGGAGACCCAGATACGTTATTCTATAAGCTCATTTCTTATCTCAAAACTCTGCTAAATTCTTCGTTCGAGCACTCCATTCTTGTTGAGGCAGAGAACTGACTTGAGCGTCGGAGGGTCTTGCCGGAGCAACCCCACCTCCGATTTAGACTTCCTTTGCAGGTCCCGGCGGCGACCGCGGCTTCCCCGACTCTAGCTTCTCCGGCGCAAGCAGATTTTTGCACCAACAGGATTGGCGCTAGAGGAAGGGTCTGAGCCTTCGCGGTACCCTTATTCTTAAAGGAGTGTTCAACGGAGCCGCCTCCAATCGTCTCTCCGACACCCACTCCTAATTTTCCCCCGCGAGATCCACGCTCGATGCCTCCACGCAAGGCATCCACACGACGGTCCACGGCCTCCGCAGCCAGATCTCAGGCTCCGGCCTCCCCTCCTATTTCCCAGCCTCCTCCTCCTCCTCTGGCGGCGGCGGTCGGCGTGGAGCAATTTGACTTGCTGGCACAGCAGGTCAGAGGCCTCATCGAAGCTGTGCAAGCAATGCAGCAGCAGCAACCGCAGGCGTCGGCGCATCCGAAAAGGGCATCTCCGGAATGTCAGAACCCGACGGCGGGGTGGGCCACCTGGGCCAGCCGCCCCGTCCTTCCCGGGAAAACAAATCCGAGGGTAGAAAGCCCTCAATCGGACCACGACTCTACCCCTGGAAGATCCCTGCCCCCGCTCTGCCAGAGGACCCTCGAGACTCGAAGTCGAGAGGATTTCCTGGACCGGAGGCTCCAGGAGATGAACCGGCGGATTGAAGAACTCCGCCACGCGCCCCCCGCTCATGGTGAGGATATTTGTACTGACCCTCCCTTCTCTCAAATGATCATGCAGGAACCGATCCCGCCAAACTTCAAGCTTCCCCAGTTCGAAAGCTACGACGGGACTTCGGACCCGGTTGATCATTTGGAGGCCTTCCGAACGATGATGCTGCTTCACGGTGCTCCTGACGCCATCTTATGCCGGGCTTTCCCGTCTACTTTGAAGGGAGCAGCGAGGAACTGGTACTCGGCTTTGAAGCCGGGCACTATCTTTTCCTTCGATCAAATGAGCCACCAATTTGTGGCCCATTTTGTCAGCAGCCGGGGCCTCCGGAAGGGTTCGGAGTCCCTCATCAACATCAAGCAGAGGGAAGGAGAGTCCATACGGGCCTACGTCAACCGCTTTAACATCGCGGCGTTGGAGGTCCGGAACTTGGACCAATCAGTTGCCATGGCCGTCCTGAAAGGTGGCCTTCAGAAGAATGATCTTTTATTCTCCCTGGAGAAGAAGTACCCCAGAGATTTTGTCGATTTACTGGCTCGGGCTGAAGGATACGCCCGAGCGGAAGAAGCCTTCAAAATGAAGGACGAAGAGACAGCAAGGGAGCGTCAAGCGGGAGATTCGAGTAAGCCCGCAGTTGAGAAAAGGTCAAAGGAAGCCCGGCCACATTCCCGATCCCCTCCTAGACATAAGCGCGCCCATACTCCACCCCGGGCACGCAGGCAGAGGAGCCCGGACCGCGGGGTTCGGCGGGGCTCCCCACCAGGGAGATTTCGCAACTACGCCCCCCTCAACGCCTCGAAGGCCCAGGTATTAATGGAGGTCAGGGAGCAACTCCCTAGACCGGAGAGGATGCGCACACACCCCAGGAAGCACAACCCCAACAAGTTCTGCCTCTACCACCGCGACCACGGCCACGACACGGAGGAATGCATCCAGCTCCAAGATGAGATCGAGGAGCTCATTCAGCGAGGTCGACTCGACAGATTCATCCGCCGCAGGCCTGAGGGTAGAGGAGACCGGCCAAGAGCCCTCCCACAGCCTGAACCGCAGAGAAGGGAGGAGCAACCCGGGGACCGGCCTCCCACCGGGACCATCGACTCCATCACCGGAGGGCCTCAAGGAGGAGCGAAAAAACTGTAAATGTATCACTTACGATTTCACCTTGAATCTACTTTCCTTTCTACCTAACATGCCCTTCCCACCTGGCGTGGATTTATTATGACTGGATACGATCCCTCCAAAAATGAAGCCATGTCAGGAACAGGAGGAGAACCTCGTCCTGACATGAGCGAAGTCAAAGGCCCGGTTCTTTTAGACCGGATGGGGGG
Source organism: Elaeis guineensis (assembly GCF_000442705.2). Lineage (NCBI taxonomy): Eukaryota > Viridiplantae > Streptophyta > Magnoliopsida > Arecales > Arecaceae > Elaeis > Elaeis guineensis. Next base: position 35,136,024 of record NC_026002.2, read on the forward strand.
AGAGGCCTTACAACGCCCTAATGCGCCCCCACAGCCATGTCAGGAACAGGAGGAGAACCTCGTCCTGACATGAGCAAAGTCAAAGGTCCGGTTCTTTTAGACCAGATGGGGGGAGAGGCCTTACAACGCCCTAATGTGCCCCCACAGCCATGTCAGGAACAGGAGGAGAACCTCGTCCTGACATGAGCAAAGTCAAAGGCCCGATTCTTTTAGACCGGATGGGGGGAGAGGCCTTACAACGCCCTAATGCGCCCCCACAGCCATGTCAGGAACAGGAGGAGAACCTCGTCCTGACATGAGCAAAGTCAAAGGCCCGGTTCTTTTAGACCGGATGGGAGGAGAGGCCTTACAACGTCCTAATGTGCCCCCACAGCCATGTCAGGAACAGGAGGAGAACCTCGTCCTGACATGAGCAAAGTCGAAGGCCCGATTCTTTTAGACCGGATGGGGGGAGAGGCCTTACAGTGCCCTAACGCGCCCCCACAGCCAGGCTGGTAACGAGGGGAGAACCTCACACCGGCTCGAGCAAAATGGAAGGCCCGGACTCCTACGGGAGCCGGGTTCCACCCGCAAAGAGGACTTCACCCGGACTCCTACGGGAGCCGGGTTCCGCCCGCGAGGAAGACTTCACCCGGACTCCTACGGGAGCCGGGTTTCGCCCGCAAGGAAGACTTCACTCGAACTCCTACGGGAGCCGGGTTCCGCCCGCAAAGAGGACTTCATCCGGACTCCTACGGGAGCCGGGCTCCGCCCGCAAAGAGGACTTCACCTGGACTCCTACGGGAGCCGGGTTCCGCCCGCGAGGAAGACTTCACCCAGACTCCTACGGGAGCCGGATTCCGCCCGCAAGGAAGACTTCACCCGGACTCCTACGGGAGCTGGGTTTCGCCCACAAGGAAGACTTCACCCGGACTCCTACGGGAGCCGGGTTCTGCCCGCAAAGAGGACTTCACCCGGACTCCTACGGGAGCCGGGCTCCGCCCGCGAGGAAGACTTCACTCGGACTCCTACGGGAGCCGGGTTCCGTCCGCAAGGAAGACTTCACCCGGACTCCTACGGGAGCCGGGTTCCGCCCGCAAGGAAGACTTCACCCGGACTCCTACGGGAGCCGGGTTCCGCCCGCAAAGAGGACTTCACCCGGACTCCTACGGGAGCCAGGTTCCGCCCGCAAGGAAGACTTCACCCGGACTCCTATGGGAGCCGGGTTTCGCCCGCAAGGAAGACTTCACCCGGACTCCTACGGGAGCCGGGTTCCACCCGCGAGGAAGACTTCACCCGGACTCCTACGGGAGCCGAGTTTCGCCCCCCAAGGAAGACTTCAGCCGGGCTCCTACGAGAGTCGGGCTCCATCCATGACTTCTGCAGTGAGGGCTAATGGTGGCGAAACCTGGCCGGCTAACAAGATCAGATGAAAGGAAAAAGCTCCCTCCCAACGATGTCAACATCAGGCAAGACAGATGGCAAGAAAGGTTCGGCAGACAGCGATATTAGTGCAGCGCGCGGACGAGGTAACGCAAAATATTTTTTTTATTCCATTTTCGATATACACACTACAAAGCCAGGAAGGCCAAGGAAAGGAGGGCAAAATGACAAAAAGGAAGTAACTACATGATAAGACAGAAAGGCAAAAAGAGCTCTAAGGAGGCCCTGCTCCCTCCGACCTAGAGTTATCTATTCCGTCCCTCAACCAGGACTGCCTCAGATTCTCTATTTCTCCTTCTAGCTCTTCCCTCTTTCGCAGTGCGTCCTGGAGCGCCCGACGAAGTTGCTGGCTCTCGGCCTCCGCTTCTCGACGTCTCTTCCTCAAAACTTCGGACTCCGCCTCCGCGTCTGCGATGGCCCGCCGCTCAAGTGCCAGTTGGATCTTCACTTGTTGCAGCTCGACTGACTTCTCCCCGAGGGAGACAGAAATCCCTTCAACAGTGCCTCTCAGGGCTTGGAGCTCTTCAGAATCTTGGGCGGAAGTAAGCTGCGCCCTGTTAGCCAGCTGCCTCTGGAGACGAACGACTTCGTCGGCCGTCGTCCGGAATCTTCCTTTATACTCTTCCACCTGCCGGCGCCAGCTGGCCCGCTGAACGTCATGGCTCATCTCGACGTCCTGAAGCTGCTTCTGAAGGTCGGAGACCTTCTGCGACCACTTCTGTTCATCATCGACCCGGGCCAGGAGCCGGGATGAATTTTCTTCCAACTGGCCGATCTTCCTCTTCGCAGCTGACAGTTCCACCTTAAGGGCGTTGATCCTGGCTTCTTGAGCCCAAATACGGTCGCTGGTGCTCTTCTTGCACTCCTCGAGTTCCTTTGCGAAGTTCGCCTTCCTCCGGCTGTAATCCATGATCGCCTTCACATGGAGACTCCGAAAGTGGGCGGCCTCAGCGGCGGCTTCAGAATGGCCTTCTCTCGATTTGCGGAGTACGCCTTCCATCTTCTTCAACTTCTTCGTCAGGTGAAGGACCTCCTTTTTCAACCGCTGGATTGTCGATTTCAATGGGACCCCCAGGGGCAAGGGGAGTGCTTCTGCAGGGCACTGCCATCGGAAGGCAAAAGCATCAGGGAACGACTCATTGCAAAGAGAAAAGCAGAAAGAAGGAGGAGGGGGAAGGAGAAGCCATCCACAACAAGAAATTCGACTTTATTGATTGAATAATTGTGAAGACAAACAGAAAGAAAATATTGCGACAAAATAAGGGCACAAGATCAGAGGTCTCAGACCTCAGGGGCGGAAGGTGGAGAACCCGACGCGGGGGGTGCGACCGCAGTGGCAGCAGACGAGGGGCCGGCCTCGTCTTCGGATTCCTCGAGGAAGTCGAGGTCGAGCTCGAGAAATTTGCTAGCCACCTTCTCTTGGCAGAGCTCGAACCCCTTGGTGAATGCCTCCTGGCCGAACTGGACATTCAGGTCCCTCATCTCCACGGAGGCCTTGAATTCCTCCACCGCAAGGGCCCTGGCCTCCGAGACCAGGACCGGAGTTTGCTCGACCAAATGGGCGACCTCGGCCTCCGCCTTCCTCACCGACTCCTCCAGGATCTGCCTCTCCTCTTCCCGGGCCTGCTTCTCTCTTTTCAGGGCCTCCTGGAGGGCGGCTACTTCAGCCGACTTCGCTTGGAGGCGGGCAACCTTGGCTTGGCAGCGTTCCTCCACCTGGAGGATGTCCCTCCTCATGCGGCTCACCACCTCGATATAGGCAAAGAGCTGGTGCCCAATCTGCAAGGACGGATAGAGAATTACGACAGAGGCCGAGTGACTGTGTAAATAAAGATCCGTTTACCTCGAGGAAGGACCCCAAAGAGTCCCAAGCCCGCTGCTCAGGATCGGCGCGGTCGATCCTCCCCACGACGTCGGACAGGATGCAGCCGTCGATCAACCGCCTGATCAAGTCCCTATCGTTGAAGGGATTCTCCGATCCCTCCTCGGAGCAGACGGACTCGTCTACAGCAGCTCGGTGGCTACTCGCCCTGCGAGCCACCGATTTCCTCCTCCTCCCCGCGGCGAGCGCCTCCGTGGAGCGAACCCCCGGAGCGGGGGCCCCAGTCGGCGGGCTCCTCGAGGAGGCCCGGGGAGCCACTGGCTCGGCATCTGAAGGAATGTCGATGGCCGGGGCCGCCTGGACGGGCGCAGCCAAGCTCGTCTCCTCCGCCCTGGCCCTCTTCGCCGATCCGGAGGCTGCCGCACCCTTTCTCTTCTGAGCTCTCATGCCCCTGGCGAGCATCCGCGTTGCTTCGGCATCCATTGCTAAAAAAAAAAAAAAAAGGAAAAGAAAGAGAAGAAAGAAGAAAAAGGGAAAAAAAAAGCAACACCGATCAATCAAGAGTCAAAAAAAAAAAAAGAAAGAGAAAGAAGAGAGTGGGAAGGAAAAAGAAGTAAAGAGAAGAAGAAGAGGAAGGCAAGAAAAGAAAAGATAAGACGAATACTCGCTGGATCCTGGGGGCTCAGGCCGATGTTGAAAAGAAGCTACTCCCTCAGAAGATTAGGAAGGGAAGGAGTGGGATAAGTTAGAAGCTTCTGGGCGGCCTGGAGGTCATCCTCCCCCAGGCTGGGAGCCCGGCGGACGGAATCCCTCAGAGAACCCCAAGGGGGCAGGCCCAGTTCCAAGGTCGGACAGTGGACGAAGAGGTATTTCCCCTTCTAATTGTGAATCGAAGAAGGGGCGCCTTTCAGCAACCCCTTCTTACCAAACTGGGGGGAGAAGTACCACCAGTCCTTCATCGAAGGATGGCATTTGAAGGTATAAAAATGCCTAAACAAGGAGAGAGACGGCTGAACCTCGACTATGTGGCAGAGGGAGAGAAACCCTATCAAAAACCTAAAGGAATTCGGGGCCACGGAAGCGAGAGAGATGTCCAAGAAGCGGAAGAAGGCAGCGACAAAGGCAGGAAGCGGAAGCCGGAGTCCGGCACGGAATGCTTCCTGATACAAACAAAAGCGACCGGGAGGAGGAGTGCTGGCCCGGTCAGAGGGGTCAGGTAGCTCCAGGTCGTACTCCGGAGGAATCCCATACTGAACCCTTATCAGAAGGAGTTCCTCCGAAGTCGAGGAACATGGAATAACGCCCGGTGCGAAAACCGGGCGAGGCCCAGCCCCGGACGCGGGTTCGTCCACAGAGACAGGGACCTGGGGGTTTGAAGCAGAAGAACTCTCGGAACTGCCGGGGGCAGAAGAGCCAGAGGACATTTTGAGTAGTTTCGAAGGGAGGATCTAAAGGACCCTAAAAAGACAGACCGAAAGGGGAACGAGAGGCCGAAGACTAACTCGGAGGGATACACAAAAGTAATGATGAGAAAAGAAGCCCCTAGGCGGTGAGAGGAAGGTTGGCACTAACCTATATTACTCTGAGGGACCTGGGGGACGAAAAACGGGAGGCGTCTACGGCTCGAGAAGACGCTCACTAAAGCAGGGCTCTCGAAGAGAAGACAGACACCAGCGAAAACTCAGGAATGGAGTAGGACGTCTAAAGGAGGGAGGATGGGTTTAAAATAGATCCTGGGATCCGGCGCCATAATGATCGCGAATCCCCCAGGCCAGTCCGCATCCAACACGTGTCCCACTCCCCCTGGCAGACGGCTAAAAGCGGCTGACGGTTGGCAGGATCATAATTGCACCGTACCTAGGCCAGAGTACCTGTGGAAATTTCGAAGCATCCCCTCATACCGCTCCAATTCGAAAAGACTCCGGCACGCACACATTTAACGCCAAAATATCCGGAGGCGGCAGTGCGCAGGATTCGAAGGGACGGTTTCGGCTGTGCCCATCTCTCTCTCTGTACTTTCTTCGTTTGAAATTTAAACTCAGAAGTAGGGAGACTGGTGTTGGGTATAAAATACCCACAGCCGAAGTCCTCAGTGGAATCGACTACACGACAACTTCACCCGGACTCCTACGGGAGCCGGGCTCCGTCACCGAGAACTCCAACAGCTTCAGCCGCAAGCAGACTCCGCCCGGACTCCTACGGGAGCCGGGCTCCACCTCCGACATCGACTACAGGACAGCTCCGCCCGGACTCCTACGGGAGCCGGGCTCCGCCGCCGACATCGACTACAGGACAGCTTCGCCCGGACTCCTACGGGAGCCAGGCTCCGCCCTCAGCATCAACCGCTGGTAGGCCTCGTCCGGACTCCTACGGGAGCCGGACCTCCCCTCTGACTTTAATTGCAGGGAGACTTCGCCCTGACTCTTATGGGAGCCGGGCTTCATCCTCGACGCCAACAGCTTCAGCTGCAAGCAGACTCCGCCCGGACTCCTACGGGAGCCGGGCTCCGCCGCCGACATCGACTACAGGGCAGCTTCGTCCAGACTCCTACGGGAGTCGGACTTCGTCCTCGACTCCAACGGCTGCAAGACAGACTTCGTCCGGACTCCTACGAGAGCCGGACTCCGCCGACAACTCCGACCTCAAGTTGACTCCGCCCGGACTCCTATGGGAGCCGGGCTCCGTCCTCAACGTCAACTGCTGGTAAGCCCCGTCCGGACTCCTACGGGAGTCGGACTTCGCCTTTAACTTTGATCGCAGGGAGACTCCGCCTGAACTTCTACGAGAGCCGGGTTTCGTCCTCAACTCCAACAGCTACAAGCAGACTTCGTCCGGACTCCTACGGGATCCGGACTCCGTCAACAACTTCAACCGCAAGTGGACTCTGCCCGGACTCCGATGGGAGCCAGGCTCCGCCCTCGACGTCAACTGCCGGTAAGCCTTGTCCAGACTCCTACGGGAGCCGGACTTTGCATCTGATTTTGATTGCAGGGGATTCCACCCGGACTCCCACGGGAGCCGGGCTCCACCCACTACCCCAATCGCAAGGAGGACTCCGCCTGGACCCTTACGTGGGGTCAGACTCCGACCACAGCCGAACTTCAGCCGACAAATCTGCACTCCCAGGCCACAATCACGACCACGATTCTGCTACACTTCCTGCGGCGGATTCCGCGCAGCTCCACCACTCCCTGACAGGCCACAGTAACGATCGCAGCGCTGCTCCACTCCCTGCGACGGATCCCACGCGGCTCCATTACTACCTGACAGGCCACGATAAACGGCCGCGATCCTGCTCCACCTCCTGCAACGGATACCGCGCGATTCTTCCATCCGCTGGCAAGTCACGACAACAAACGTCGCCCCACTTCACGCGGTAAACTCCACGTGGCACGCCCCAGTGATAGCCACGGGTCCATTCCACTACTCTTCGCAGCAAACTCCGCCTGACCCCGGGCAGTCCACTGCCAGATGGTTACAAACGTCGCCATCAATCCGTTGCTTCCTCCGCCTATAAAAAGGGGACCCAGATACGTTATTCTATAAGCTCATTTCTTATCTCAAAACTCTGCTAAATTCTCCGTTCGAGCACTCCATTCTTGTTGAGGCAGAGAACTGACTTGAGCGTCGGAGGGTCTTGCCGGAGCAACTCCACCTCCGATTTAGACTTCCTTTGCAGGTCCCGACGGCGACCGCGGCTTCTCCGACTCCAGCTTCTCCGGCGCAAGCAGATTTTTGCACCAACACGTGCTAAGGTCACTATTGTACCCGTAATAAGGCCATATTTCTTAATCAACAGAGTTTTTAATTCATGTGCCAACTTTATACCCGCTGGCAGGGCCATGTTTCGTATGGATGCTAGCTCCGGATGTCGACCTTCCCGAAAGGATTCATTCATAGCGATCTGAGAGCCTTTGAAATTATTATATCTTTTTCTTAAAGCATACATATACATAGATGGAAAAACAATAAAATTCATGCTTCATAATCATGCTATTTTCATAAGATCTATTCATGAAATCAATGCTCATAAGAAAACATGCTTTTTCATATCACATATGTCGATCCTTATTTTATGAAAAATTATGATTTCATCAATAGTAATTCTTTGTATAAAAATACGATCATTTAAAAATAAATAAGAAGCATAAGATCTACTTACCTCGATCGTCCTGGACCTTTTAATTTTTCTTAAAAGAATCGACAGTCCTATTTAAAATATTAAATCATCAATAAATTTTATTTCATATATTTAATAAAATTTCATAATATAAAGAAATGACCGATATGATGATCAATCCAATAAATCTCTCCCTTCGGCTCTAAATCGACTTAAGGTCATAGGTCCCTAGGAATGGAGAAGGTGGCCTAATTAGAGATTCATAGGGCTTCTTAGAGAGAGAAAATTTTTTAGAGAGAGAAAGTAGAGAGAGAAAGAGTCCAATTCTAGAGAGAGAAAGATTTTAGAGAGGGATGAGAGAAACTTCCTTTCATGTGTATTATTATTATTATTATTTTTATTTTTATTATTATTATATAAATATATATTTTTCTTTTCTTTTCTTTTTCTTTATTATTATTATTATTATTATTATATAAATATATATTTTTCTTTTCTTTTCTTTTTCTTTTTTTTTCTCTTTTTCTTTTTTTTTTCCTTTTCTTTTCTTTTTTCCTTTTCTTTTCTTTTTTTCTTTTCTTTCCGTGGCCTTCTTTGGTCGAAACAGGGGACCTAGAGGTCCCCATACCCTTTGACCGGCTGTTCGTAGCCACCCCCGATCATGACGGTGGCCGACGGCGAGGAGAGAGCTTTTCGAATTTGGAGGGGCCAAGGTCGGCGGTCGGTGGTGACCGTCGATGCCGAAAAATCAGAAAAAAGAAGAGGCCGAACAGGAGTTTTCTTTTCCGACAAAATCCGGCGATACCTGTCACTGGCAATCGTGCCCACAGGCATGAAAAAGAAGGGAGAGAAGAGAGGAAGAGGAAGAAGGCCTTACCACAGCCTCCGATGACCCCCACCAGCGTGAAATCGCGGCGAGCACGAGTCGAGGGGCCACGGCTTCAATCGAAAAAATCGGAGAGGAACTCCGACGATCGTCGGTGACTGATGGGTCTACTCTTAGAGGAGAGGAGGGGAGTTCTTATAGAGCTCGTCCTAGGGTCTTTTAATGGCCTTAGGACTCTGATTCCTGATCGGAACCGGAGAAGAGGAAGACTCCGATCGGGAGTCTTCCTCCCTGTTTTTTTTTGTTTAATGGGCTTAGTGGGCTTTTGGCCCATCGGACTGGGTTATCACATAATGACCTATACTTGATATAGCTATCATCTTAATAATAGTATATTATTTGATCATGAACTTAAGGTTTAAAGACTAAACGATATATCCTCCTATATCGAATCAAATAGTTCTAAGGATTTCATCACATAACAGGAGTTCAAAATGAGATATACATAGTGATGAAAAAATTAAATAATATTTATTAATTCAATAATTCATATATAATTATAATGATAAGCACAACCGTCAACAGGCTGATGATTGACTTTGAGACACAATTCCCAACAACTCTCACTTAGACTAAAGCCAATCGATGCTGAATCGTATACCCATCTTTGATTTATAGTCTTCGAACTCCTTGACACCAAAGACTTTAGTAAATAGGTCGGTCAGGTTCTTCTTTTTATCGATCTTTTGAAGCTTGACATCACCTCGATCCACGATCTCTCAGACTAAGTGATAGCGGTGCAGAATGTGCTTGATCCGCTAATGTGACTTTGGTTCCTTCGCTTGAGCAAAGGCACCAGTACTGTCGCAGTACAACAAGATGGGGCCATCAAAGGAAGGTGCCACTCTGAGCTCGTTGATAAACTTTCGTAGCCATACAGCTTTCTTTGTAGCATCGGATGCGGCGATATATTCCGTCTCACAAATAAAATCGGCCACAGTGTGCTGTTTGAAATTTTTCCAGCAGATTGCTCCATCGTTCAGGATATAAATATATCCCGACATGCTATTACTGTCATCATGATCTGACTGAAAATTAGAGTCTGTAAACTCCATAAGTTTTAAGTTGGATTCTCCATAGATAAGCCACTGATCCTTAGTATTTCTCAAATACTTAAGGATAGTCTTTACGACCTTCTAGTGATTCTCATCTGGATCGGACTGGTATCTGCTCACTACTCCTAATGAGTATGCCACATCCGATCGCATACATGTCATGACGTACATAACAGATCCCATTATCGAAGCATATAGAATTCTACTCATACGTTCTTTCTCTTGAAGAGTTGTCAGACAATCACTCTTCGAGAGAAAAATTTCTTGACCTATCGAAAGATAGCCTTTCTTGAAATTCTTCATGCTGAATCTTTTCAACACAGTATCAATGTACGTCGACTGAGATAATCCAAGCAATCTTTTGATCTATCTCTATAGATCTTCATCCCAAGGATGAAGGATGCTTCTCCCAAGTCTTTTATGGAGAACTGTGATGACAACCAAACTTTTATTCTCTGTAATGCAGGGATGTCATTCTCGATTAAGAGAATATCATCGACATACAAAACAAAAAATACTACCATAGAATTATTAACCCATTTGTATATGCAAGATTCCTTTCTATTCTTAATGAAGCCATACGTTCTTATCACTTTATCAAAATGCATGTTCCAACTCTGAGATGCCTGCTTAAGTCCATAGATAGACCTTTGAAGCTTGCACACCTTAGACTCATTTGTAGATATAAAATCTTTAGGTTGTATCATATACATCTCTTCTTCTAACTCTCCATTTAGGAAGACTGTTTTCACATCCATTTGCTAGATTTCATAGTCCAGATATGCTGCTATCGCAAGCATAATCTAAATAGACTTTAGCATTGCCACAGAAAAAAATATCTCATCATAGTCAATATCATAACGCTGACGGTAACCCTTAGCAATCAGACGAACTTTATAGGTCTCCACCTTCCCGTCTGTGCCCTTCTTCTTTTTGAAGATCTACTTACACCCTATGGATTTTACCCCTTCAGGTGGGTCATCCAATATCCATACATTATTGATTCTCATGGACTTCATTTCGGATTTCATGGCTTTCAGTCACTTATCGGAGTTAGATCTCTATATCGCATCCATATAAGTGATCGGATCCTCATTGTTCTCATCGAGTTCAACTGGATCTCCATCTCAGACTAAGAAACCGTAGTATCTATCCAGTTGATGCGTGATACGGTACTCTATCGGATCTCCTTAAAGATGTTTCTACAATATATTTCAGATTTGATCTAATCAAGTCCGACTCTATGGGTTTACTAGATTGTGTCAATTTTTCTACCGATCGAACTTCATCAAGTTCAATCTTTGAGGCATTAGTTCCTTCACCAAGGAACTTCTTTTCTAAAAAGACTATCATATTGCTGACAAATACCTTCTGTTCGTTAGCAAGGTAGAAGTAATATTTTTTGATCTCTTTTGGGTACCCTACAAATAGATATTTGTCAGACCTAGGTCCAAGCTTATCAGTTTTCAAACGTTTGACATAAGCCGGACATTCTCAAATCCTAAGGTGATAGAGTGTTAGCTTATGCCCTATCTACATCTCATGTGGTGTTTTACTTACAGACTTACTCAAAATTTTATTTAAAATATAACAAACCGACTCGAGTGCGTATCCTAAAAAAAAATCGACAGACTTGCAAAGTCCATCATGGACCAAACTATGTCTAACAGGATATGATTTCTCCCTTTCGATACACTATTATGCTGTGATATTTCAGGAGGGATCCATTGTAAAAGATCTCATTCTCTTCTAAGTATATCAGAAACTCACTGAAGAGGTATTCTCCTCTTCGGTCGGACCGAAGAGTTTTAATACTCTTTTCAGTTTGTTTCTCTACTTCATTACGGAATCGTTTGAACATTTCAAATGATTTTGACTTATGTGTCATTAAGTAGACATGCCCATACCTTGATAACCAATTCTTGGTATAGCTTTTGTCATATTTTATCATCTCATAAATATGAGTCAGAAATATACAGAAAGAAAAGATACGGAGATATCCATTTCATGTTAAAACAGATCTTTTATTCTTACATGGGTCCTCCCCTTTAGAAAAGAAAGTTCTTTTTTAGAAAGATTATCCTTGTCTCTATTTATGTCTCGGATTGGAACAAATCACTATAATTCATCCGCGCCTACGGATCAGTCGACATTTTTCACAAATTTCACGAACAGAAGTCCTTATTTTCATATTTCTTATTCCTTACCTTAATTCTGAATCTACTCTTTTGAGGAAAATAAGTTTCTTGAATTTTTTTTTTTAACTTCGAATTGTGTCCCCATGAAAGGAATGTTTAAAAAATCACCTAATCGTTCGAATCTTTGTTGCGAAGTCTATAAATTATACGTCCTCTGGTTGAATCATAACGACTTACTTCAATTTTTACTCTATCTCCTGGTAGTATCCGTATAAAACTGCGCCGGATCCTCCCTGAAGCATAACCTAGAATAAGATCTTCATTATCTAAACGGACCCAGAACATACTGTTGGGAAGTGATTCAGTAACGTCCTGTAGTAAGAGGAGTAGTTATGAACCCTGTAGACCATCCCCATGGGGGTGGTGAAGGGAGAGCCCCAATTGGTAGAAAAAAACCCACAACCCCTTGGGATTATCCTGCGCTTGGAAGAAGAAGTAGGAAAAGAAAAAAATATAGTGATAGTTTTATTCTTCATCGTCGTAAATAGAAATATTGAAAATCAATTTTTTTTTGGAATTTGAAATAATGTGATGGGCGAATGACGGGAATTGAACCCGTGCATGGTGGATTCACAATCCACTGCATTGATCCACTTGGCTACATCCGCCCCTTATCTAGCTAAAGGATTTTTTCTTTTTTTCATTCATCATTATTGTAATCTGTAAATATAATAAAATAATAATATCCACTTCTGGCACTAGTGTTCATTGGTCCACATACATCAGTATGTATCAGACCTAGAACTTCACTGGCTCGCTCATCTTTTTCAGTAAAAGATGATTTGATTATTTTTTCAAGAAGATAAGACTCACAGGTTGGGAGTGATTCATAATCACTGACTTCGAGGATTTTCTCTTGTGTCAATCTGTTTATTCTGTTCTTGTTAACATGACCTAACCTACAATGCCAAAGGTAGATATCGGAGACATTACTAATTCTAGGATGTTTGTTAGATGTGTACATTACACTAACAGATTGTGACAATATGTAAATATCATTATTTAGCTGTCCATTCATCACATTAATACCATTCATAATGATATTAAAATTATTTTTTTTTATTAAAATTTTATAACCGTACATGGCCAAAAGGCCTACAGAAACAATATTCAATAAAAAGGAAGGACAAAAGTGACATTCACTTAGAATAATTACATCAGACTTGAAAACAAGCTTAATAGTCTCTAATGCTAGAACTGAAACTGATCTTTCATCTCCAACATTTAGAAACCTTTTGTCTTCTTTAAATCTCCTACTGACCTGCAGACCCTGCAACAAATTATAAATATTAAAAGAGCTTTCGGTATCTAATACATAGGTAGTAGAATTACAAATTAAGAAATTACAAGGTGTTATCATATAATTATCTTGTCCAGTAATAACTTGCTTCTTTCTCGACCTGTTCGGATTTAGAGAGGCAATGTATTGAGGATAATTCTTTTTTTAGTACCTCTGCTTCTTACAGTAGAAGCATTCCGTCTGACTCTGATCGAATTTAGATTTCTTAGTCTGACTGAGCTTGGGTGCCCCAACACTTTGCATCCTTTTCTTATTCTTCTTTTTTTTCTTAAAAGATCGACGTCCAGAAAAAGACCCTCCCACAACATTCACCGACTCCTTTTGGAGCTGGTGATCCTTCTCAAAGTTTTGCAGCAATCCCAGCAAACCGTGGTAGTTAACTGTAGGCTTTGTCATTCAAAAATAAGGAAAGGGAGGTAGTACTTGGGCAGAGAGTTTAGAATATCATCTTTCCCTAACTGCTCATGCAGGGAAAAGTCGAGCTTGCTTAGGTGCTCAATTATCTCGATTATATACAATACATGATCAATGACTGATGCTCCTTCTCTCATTCGAGTGTTGAAGATAGCACAACTAGTCTTGTACTCTCAACATCGTCGGGTATGCTAAAAGATTCATTCAATATTTACAACATGTCCTGTGGCTGAGCATTCTCGAAACAACAGCAAAACTCATCATTCATCGCCGCCAGCATAATACAACAACTATAGTCTAATCATTGAGCCACTTCTGATAAGTGTCTCTGATCGAGTTACGTCCATTTGGAGCTGGCTCCTCAGGTGCCGGATCAATTAATACATACAAGATCCGTTCGTGCTTCAAGATAATTTTGAGCTTTCGATACCAGCTATCAAAATTTGGTTCCATCAATTTATCACTATCTAATAGTGATCGGAGCGACAAGGTGGTGGCCATAACTGTAAAAAAAAATAAAAATCTAATTAGTATATGAATTGATTAAGTCTAAAGACATAGATTTTAGTCTAAAAGTTCTCTCACTATTTTATTCGAATTGATAGCCTCTACCTTCAATTCGAGAAATTACACTAATTCTTTAGTGGGTACTAGAATCCACATGGACTGCACATGGGCCAGAGTATGGCTCGATCAATCCTTATGTACCCATGAATAGGTTCTTAATCAATTGTTTCATCAAACAATTTTTAGTATTCAATTTTGTCCTAGACACCTCTTCAGCAAGCATATGGCGCCTCCACTGAAAATTTTGGTTAGGTCCAACCATTAATATGTCAGAATTTAGTATATTTAACAAACTAATGATTAGACCCGAGTGTGGCTCGGCCAACCTAACCATCATCAAAAAGATACAACTAAAATAACATATTATGAATGATAATTTCGACAGCCAGATGAGCACCAGGCGTGTGGCGTCTTCAATGATCATCTAAATCATTGGACTCATTATCACCCAACTTAATGAGAGGCTATGATCTAGTTATCGCCATAACTATTTTATTTTTAAGAATCTAACAATTTTAGAAGATTTAATTAGTTGAATTGAGAGATAAGAAAAGACTTGATCAGTTAATCTTAATCCTCCTACTGACTCACCAAGTCAAATTAAAAAAGATTAGATAAAAATTGGTCCAGCCAATCAGTCATAAATCCTTCCATTGACTTCACCAAATCATGAAGAGGACTCAAGATAAGTCAAACTAGGAGTACCTAAATCAGTCACACTGATTTCTTAGTTAGCATGGATCAACTCCAATTATTAAGTGATCTAATTAAAATATGATTCACTATGTTGGTCAGATAAGTGAGATCGATGGGAGGGATATGCCATTAACTCGATATAGACTCAATCTATGCAAGTAGCTCCCAATTAATGACTACCGATCAAAGCTGCCATACTGACCTTAAACACCAACTGGTTAGTCATTTTCAATTTGATCAACTTATAGACTTGAATTTGATCACGGAGCTACGATCAAAGTCCGTATTGGTCTAATCAAATATATGAATTTGACCAACTACATCTATTGAAATTGATCAAGAGAAGAAATTGATCCAATCAAAATTAACTTTTAATTAGATTTGATCAATTACTAATATGGTCCATTATCAATGATTTCTAACCCAAGGTCTAACCCAGTTAAATAGACTTGACTCGAGCTAACCCATTAATCCATGAGTTATGAAATTAATACCTTAGATCTTTGATTCTCAAATCTAGATCGCTTAATTCTCAATTAAGTTTTGGACTGACATAGTTTCAGATTCGGTGTTTGAAAATAGTTTTAAATTTTATAAAATATTTTTACAATCAATCATCTAATGATCAAGACTCTAATTTTAGATCTAATATATATTATTTCAGATCTAAAATAAAATTTTAAAATTTTTTTTATTGTTCATCATTATAGAAAAGATCGTGCAGCACCCCTACATGCCATAGAAGATCCCATCGAATGGATAAATAAGATAGTGAAATCCTGATTTCTCCTATGACCGATGGCTATGAGGATCTATCCATCAGATTACTATACTACTCAGATTCAAAATTAACTATTTAGATCTAATCTAAATAATTAAAATCAGATTATATGTAAAAAATTCATGTCATAAGAAAACTGACTCTGATACCATCTGAAAGAAAAATAATTAGTTCAAAGCATGTATTTTTAAAATTTTATAGCAGAATAATAAAAAATTAAATATTTTAATTTTTTAAATATATCTTAGATCAGATCTAAACTACCATTAAGAATTTATGACATAAAAAATTTACATATAAAATTTGATATAAAATAAAAAAACTGCATCGATCACATCGATGCCTTGAATCTGATCTAACTTTTAGATTATGTCGGTAGAGTTAAGAACTCATTACTTTTTCACGGATCGATGATCTTCACTGTTAGTAAGTATAGTACAAAGCTCTCACTGATGTCGAGCAGCTGCACAGATCGTCCGATCTCTACAAATCGTTAACTCGAAGCTCTGATTGGATCTTCTTTCGTGGGAGTGCTAGCTTGCGTCAAAGGCTTTGGATGGCTGATCCAAGCTCTTTTTTTTGAATCTTCCGAACTCTTTCGGATCAGAAGATGAAGCTTTATGAAAAAATGATGGTGTGAAAGATTGGACAAGACTCACTCTTGTATTTTTCTTCTCGTAAAACTTAGAGATGAAACTCTAAAACCCACAGCTCACGCCCGAGAGGAAGAACACTTCCTCTGTTTACACTTCCTCTGTTTCTCACGCATGAAAGCCCAACCTACTCTCAACTTTTTATATCCCCTCTCTTAGATTTCTCATGCAAAAAATTACTTCTAATCTCTCACAAAACTGATCTCCTTTTAAGGTTGGCGTCCCATAGAAGATAAGGATAAGAATAAGGTAGTTTCGGTTCAAATTCAAGTGTTGGTTGATCCTTATCACCAATTCAAATCAAATTTGAATTAAATTTTGAACCAAACTTTATCCTTATTTTATAAACTTAGAGAGGGGTCAACCAACATTAGAATGGTGTAAAAAATCTAATGCAAAAATACTTTATGCATGGAGAAATATGGTGGCGTGAAGAGGAGAGTCCAACTCAATTTGGACTCTAGATTTTCATTCAAATTCAAATCAATTTGAACTCAAATTTAAACAAACCAATTTCTAATTCAAAAGGACTCAGATGAGGACATGAAAAAAGCTTTTGGACATGAGAAAAAATCACATAAAATATTTCTCATGTAAAGAATAAGAAGGCACAGATAAAGGAGGTGCAAGAGATTCGAATTCGAATTATTTTTCTCATCCAATTAGATTCTTAATCCAACCAAATTAGCTTAAACCCAATTAGACCATTAAACCTAATCTAATTAGATAGTAAATAGTTTTGATCAAATTCTAATCAAATCAAAAATTAATCGAGCTGAAGTCCTGATCATATCAGGAATCGAACATCCTTAGCGATTAGGTCATCTCATAACCTAATCGGATCAAACCAAATTGAATTCAATTCAATTAGATTCGATCCAAACCTCAATGCTCAATCAAATTAAGTTAATTAGCAATGTAATTACTAATCAATCCTCCGTTAATTCATCAACAATTAGCGAATTAATTTATTATAATTTTTACACAGGATTAATTATCAATCGAATTGACTGTTTTATCTTGGAACGATTCTTAATCGTTGATCAGCCATATGATCAGTCAGAAATTTTTTTTGAGTGTGACCCTATAGGTTCAAACTTAAGTCGATAGTATGGAAACAATCTTTCTATACCAATCAAAGTGACCATCTAACAATGATACCCGATGTCCGGATAGGTCAAAAGATTGTAAAGCATGATTCAAGAACCTATTGGCATATGGTTACCGTATAATTCATCTTTTTGACTCAAATACTCAAGGTGATCTAGGGTTTCACTGCCAACCCTGATATGGTCATCCATATTGTATTTCAATTTTTAAAATTCATCACATGGATTACCTCGATCAAGATTTTACTGAATTGAAACACACTGATACATTAACTCCTACTTATTCGGAGGGGTCAATTCCATCTTGACTCACATACCGACTTCACAAGTACTTGACTATGCCTAGAAATCTTTCATCACTGAATTAGAAATTCAGATAATCTGGCATCAAAGCATAGTGAGTTGCTTGTAAGTCATCGTGGTGATTTTAAATCGAAGGGACACTTATATCCATATCCTTTGCGAGCTACTCTTGACAGCAGAGTGCTCAGCAATTTGTCATGTTTAGTGAAATGTACTCCTACGTCTCACTTACATGCCATGCTAGTGTCTTCACATTTTTTGATTAAGAGGACAACCAACGTACGTGGCACACAACGATCTTTACTTGATATAGCTATCTTCTAATAATAATATATCATTTAGTCATGAACTTAAGGTTTAAGAACTAAATAATATATCCTCCTATATCGAATCAAATAGTCTTAAGGACTTCATCATATAACAGAAGTTTAAAATGAGATGTACGCTGTGATGAAAAAATTAAATAATATTTATTAATTTAATAATTTATATATAATTATAATAATAAATATAATTATTAATAAATTGATGATTAATTTTAAAATATAATTTTTAACCGTCAGTTGGCACTTGACATCATTTTATTATTTGGACATAAGTTGCATATTTTTTATTATTGGATGTCATGATTTTGAGTTCATGTAAAGAAATCCTCACGAAAGGACGGACCCAATACTTTCAAGGAAAGAATCTGCATTGGTGCATTGCCATTGACCCACTCATTCGTGCGCCCTATCTTATTATTTATTTATTTATTTTTTGGTAAAAGGCCCTATCTTATTATTTTGGCAGCATATGCCACTAACTGATTGCCTTCTCTTCCTCTCTCCCACCTTAAAGTCCTAAATGGCAAGTGGCGTCCAATCAGTGGGCCACCCAATCAATTGGCTAGCAAACATTCCTAGCCCCCAACTCCATCACATGGCATGGGCCCCACTAGACTAGGCTAGATTTGGCTGATTCAGCTATAACAGCAGACAGCATTTCAGCAAACACATGCATAAAATGCATTCTTATTTTCACACATTGGACAAGTGTCCATAATCTTACTGAAAGGAAAAGGCTGTCTCCTGTCTTGAACTGGATTGTTGACCCCACCCTTCCATCTCTATCTATTTTCTCCGATCTCTACGTCACCTCAAGGGAATCTGTGAGTCTCCATCTTAATAAATTGCTCGTTGGAGTCTTGCGCGAGTCGCCCTCAAATTTGGTGTCATTGCAGGTGGAGGTCTGAGTGGCGTTGGTACACCTTGGATGCTATATCACCCCATTCCGGGTTGCAACTTGCCTGAGACCTTTTGAACTCTCTGCGAGTGCTTGATCAATGGATTTCCATAAAAAAATAAAATAAAAATAAAAAAAATAATATATATATATATATTTATTTATATATATATATATATTTATTTATTTATTTACATAAAAATTATATTTTGTTTGGAGAAAATAAATTTTATTTTACAGAAATGTAATCTTTCTTCTAATATTGAAGATTCATAGAGATATATATTTAGTCTCATATTGATTATTTATTTTAAAATTTTTAAATATTTATATGAAAATAAAAAATAAAAATAATATTTTTTTTATTAATTTTTTAATAAAATTTTGAATTATTATAAATGATATTCAAATTAATTTAATTTGTAATCTATATGGAATAGAAGATACTGTAGCATAGATTCATTGAGATTGACCATAGATCGATAGATCTAAATCTTTAACTTGGCACAAATGCAGGGCTTAAACAGGAGGAATATGAAGACCCATGTAGATGTGTATTTGATCCAATATTAATTATTTATAGAAAAAATTTTGACTATTTGTATAGAATAAAAAATTCTAACTAATATCTTCTGAATAAATTTTGCATGAGATCGTAAATTATTACAAAAAATTGAGATTTGATTAAAGAGGTCTAATATTGATTGCTTGCATATTGGCTTTTGATTCAATCATCCCCTAAGTAAAAACTTCTTTCAATTTGCGATTGCAGGAGAGATCTACTCTCGTTGTTATGACCGGTGGTTTGTATATCATATGATGATTTTTGACTACATGAGCCTCATAAGATCATGCATTTATTCACATACTGTATAAAGCTCGTGTAATTGTAAATTGAGATGCAATTGTGGTTGTTTAATTCAATTTTGCCTTTTGATCACGTGAAGTCATATTAATTTTTCTTTATTCTTAGCGTAATTATAATTAAATTAGTTTTGTTTATTTGCATGAGATTGAGAAAGAGACTCTCCATCCTACACAACATCAAAACAAACCTCTTGTCATCTTTTGTCACTATTTCAAGATTTTTTTTAAAAAAAACCAAGATGACGTTCCACAACAGCATTAGGCCCCGTCCACATCTTACACCCATCCATCAATCCAAGGGTGTAAGTGGATTAAAAAAAAAATTCAAAATTCAAACCATTCAAACTGAATTAGATAGTTGGATCAGATTTTTTTGACTATAATTTTAAATTTAAAATTAATTTTAAAAAATTTTAAATTTAAATTTAAATTTATAATGTACGGTATATGATTATTTTTTTTCAAATAAATTTTATGATAATCAACAATTTTGATTCTACAAAATTCTTCCATAAATTTATAATTTTTTATTATTTTTATTTTTAATTATTCTTTAAATCTTTCTATCTCTCATTTTCTTTCGCTTTTAATCTTCTTCTCGCACACCATCCAACTCTTTCAATAGTTAAATTAGCAATATCGATCGTCGACCACCACTACCATCAATGATCGCAGCATCTTTGAGCTTGAGATGAAGCAAAAATATAGCAATATAATGATAAATGATAGTTTTGTGAGATACTGATCAGGATCTTGGTGAGTGTACCTCCAATTAATGAGTTATGAGATATTTAAATTTTAAAAATAAAAAAAATTAATATTAAAATTTTGAAGATCTAAATTATAAAAAAAATTTAAAAAAAATAAAAAAATCTAAACTTTAATTTTTTTTTTCATCTCTTCTTTTACTGCTTTGATCCTCTCCCTAAGATTGATGTATCCAATCTACGAAATGCCATATGATCGATATCTATTCTTTAAATATAAAAAATAATTAAAAATTTATAATTAATTAATACTATCTAAAAAATAATTTCTAATTAATCATATATTAGATAACTATCTTTTAAATCTTAATTATTATTCTTGAATTCCTTATTTAACTATCAAGCTTAGATAAATTTAAATAAAAAAAAATCAAAAGTCTCAACAATAAAGTTCTCTATAATAAAGGATCTTTACTATTATTTTTTTTTAAAACAAATTTATCTTTTTTTTTCTTCCTTCCCTATTCTTTTTCTCTTCTTTTGTGGACGTCATATAAACTATCTCAAATCATCTAGTTTGGGATGTATCAGACTGTAGAGATGGTGGATTAGCACGACTCTATCCTTCATATTGAGAAGATTCAAACTTTCACATCAAAAATCGATAAAAAAAGATGAGAGAGAAAAAGAGAGAGGAAGTCGATAACTGATCCACAGAGAGTTGGAAAATTTTTTTAATTTTTTTAAAATATTTAAGTGAAGAAGGTAATTTTTTTATCTATTTTATTTAATTTTTTTAAAATAATTTTTTTTTTAGATTTATTTCGAACCAAACATGGAAATGAGATGGGGCCTTTTCTCCATCCCTTCACACCCCTCCGTAACCATTCACGGGTCGCTCGCTGTCCTCCCTTTCTCTCTCTCACTCCCTCCTCCTCCTTTTCTCTCTTTTAGTCTTTCTCTCCCACCCATTTTCTTCATCTCTTTGCCTCCCTTCCATCCTGTCTCTCTTATCATTGACCTCAAGATCTCCCACCCGATCAAGACTCCCGAGGATGAAAAAACACAGGAAAAATTGAAGGAAAATGGAGGAAAAATCAACAAAAGCAAAGGGAAGATAGAAAAAATTAAACATGGAGGCCTCTCAAAGGGATCCAGAAACCCAAAAATCCGACGAGGACTGCGGCCGAAAAAAATGGATGACGGCGGCGGAGAGAAGACCCAGAAATTCGACATCTTTCTCCTCCACAATGCTGTGATCGTCACCATAGATGGTGCCCTCATAGTCGACGGTGATCGCATCCTCGGCCCCTCCTCGGACCTCCTCCGCGAATTCTCCCCCCTCACTGATGACATCCTCGACCTCCATGGCTGCTTCGTCCTCTCCGATCCAAACCCCCTCCCCAAAAAAAAAAGCAGCTAGTTAGTTGCGGCGCTATCGCTTCCCCAAAGCCGCCGCCACCCTCATCGGTCGACAGCCACGCCGCCGCCCCTCGCCCTCTCTCCCTCCATTGTCCTCCGTGAAGGCTCTATCCCAGATCACGTGAGGGGAACGACTGCTGCTCGAGGTCTTCTTGCCTACCGAGACCAGACCTCCGCCCAAAGAAGATCATGATCCACTCCTTTTATTTAATTTTTTTAAAATAATTTTTTTTTTAAGATTTGTTTCGAACCAAATATGGGAATGAGATGGGGCTTTTTCTCCATCCCTTCACACCCCTCCCCAATCCTTCACGGGTCGCTCGTTGTCCTCTCGTTCTCCCTCTCCCTCTCACTCCCTCCTCCCTCTTCTTTTCTCTCTTTTAGTCTCTCTCTCCCTCCCATTTTCTTTCTCTATCTCTTTGCCTCTCTTCCATTCTCTCTCTCTCATCATCGACCTCAGGATCTCCCACCCGATCAAGGCTCCCGAGGATGGAAAAACACAAGAAAAATTGGGGGAAAATGAAAGAAAAATCAACGAAAGCAAAAGGGAAGACAGAAAAAATTAAAAACAGAGGCCTCCCAAAAGGATCCAGAAATCTAAAAATCCGACAAAGATCGGGGCCGAAGAAAATGGACGGCGGCGGTGGAGAGAAGACCCAGAAATCTGGCATCCTTCTCCTCCACAATGCTGTGATAGTCACCATAGATGGCGCCCTCGTCATCGATGGCGATCGCATCCGCATCCTGAGCCCCTCCTCGGACCTCCTCCGCGAATTCTCCCCCTCGCCGACGACGTCCTCAACCTCCATGGCCGCTTCGTCCTCTCCGATCAGAACCTTTCCCCCCAAAAAAAAAGCAGCCGGTTAGCTGCGGCGCCATCGCTTCCCCAAAGCTGCTGCCACCCTCACCGATCGACAGCCATGACGCTGCCCCTCGCCCGCTCTCCCTCCACCATTCTTCGTGAAGGCTCTGTCCCAGATCCCGTGAGAGGAACAGCTGCTGCTCGAGGTCTTCTTGCCTGCCGAGATCAGGCCTCCATCCAAAGAAGATCGTGATCCGGGCCACTCCTCCCGGATCACCCTTGTCGGCCTCTGTTTCCTCGGCCCCTCCCCAGACCTCCTCCGCGAACTCCCCCCCCTTGCCAACGACTTCTCCCCCCTCGTCGATGGTGTCCTCGACCTCCACGGCCACTTCGTCCTCCCCGATCTGCCGCTCGAGGTCTTCTTGCCTGTCGAGACCAGGCCTCTGCCCAAAGAAGATCGTAATCCACTCCTCCGAATTCTCCATCATTTTTTGATCCACCATAGAGAGAGAAAGCGAGCGAGAGAGAGAGAGAGGAGTTGAGACAGGAGCA
This sequence comes from Elaeis guineensis, assembly GCF_000442705.2. NCBI lineage: Eukaryota > Viridiplantae > Streptophyta > Magnoliopsida > Arecales > Arecaceae > Elaeis > Elaeis guineensis. Next base: position 35,158,924 of record NC_026002.2, read on the forward strand.
GAGACGGCGAGGAGAGAAGGATCGAACTGAAACGATGGAACCCTAGCCCTTTTTTTGTTTTTTTTTTCCTTCACGCATGGCGGATGGAGGGACATGTATTTTATAGCCAAAGAAACTCTGTATTGCTGCCACGTGGCGGACTGAGGCTTCTCCATTGAGAGGTCTCCGTTTATATATATATATATTAGATTGGCAATGTGTGTGTATGGATGGTTCGAGTTTAATTTCTTTTAAATATTATGAATTTTATTATATTTTAACAATATAATTTTTTTTTAAAATATAAAATTTATATTTTTGATATGATGCTATTATAGTACGACTTGTTGAGATCTTTGATATTGAAATTTATATTTTTTATTTTTTATTTATTATTATTATAATATTAACTGTTAGATATAGGGCGCTATTATGGGATATTTATAAGTTAGTATATATTTTGAATTCATATAATTTTTTTTTAAATTATAATAATATATGTAAAAATTTAAAAATTCAGTTTAATCCATTTCATATTTTTCAGATCTGATTAGATTAGATTAATAAAATATTTAATTCAGTCTCAAATTTAAAATATTTTGAATTAAAATTAAATTTACGTATAATCCAATATAATCCAGTCTATTTACACCGCCTATGTCAGCCAACCAAAGACCCGTAACTGCAACGCAGGTATGGACTCCCTGAACGCAAGGCCATGTCACCCCTCACAACCTGGATGGCCTCTCACAAACCACACGTGTGAGCCTTCTCCCACATTTATTCACACGTGCGAGGGCCTATAACTAGCTCCAAAAGCAACACCTAGTCCACAGCATAGGAGCAAGGGGGGTAAAAATTATTGTTTTTTTTTAAAAATCGTACAAAGAACTTTGGAGAATAGATTCCCCATATCAATTTCCAAACGACAAAAAAAAAGAGAATTTTCTTTTTGCAGTAAAGAATCTCCGTATTTCCGAATCAAAAGTAGAGTTAGAAAAAAAAAAAAAATTCCTCATTTCCCACAGAGAAGCCCAATTTTAGATCAGATTTCTCTGCTTTTCTTCTCAAAGTCTGGGATCAGAGTTAGGGAGTATCAGGGTTAGGGCAGGAGTTCCTCAAAAACAAAGAGAGTTTTAGGATCGGGGCACAGAAGAGACGGGGATCTCCGGCGATGCCGCATCTGGTTCGGGACCGGCTCTTCTTCGGCAACATCAGCGACGCGTCGGAGGTGCTCCAGGGCACGAGAACGGAGTTCACTCACGTCCTTTCGCTCCTAAGCTCGGCATCGATCTCCTTCTTCTCGGACTGGCGGCCGGGCCTCTCGATCCCCACCAAGGAGATCCGGAAAGTGTTTGTTGGGGCGGATGAGTCGCTGCCAAAGAAGTCTTTGGCGCCGGAGAAGCTACTGTATTCGCTGGAGTATGCCGGGCCAGAGCTGAAGCTGGTCAGGATGGCGGTGCCTCTCAGGGACACGGAAGATGAGGATTTGCTGGATTATTTGGATGTTTGTTTGGATTTCATTGATGGGAGTAGGAAAGAGGGATCGGTTCTGGTGCATTGCTTTGCTGGTGTGTCGAGAAGGTATGGATGTTTACGTGAATAGTTCTATGGGGAAATTGTTTGATCAGAGTTAGATATTGCCATTTGCTTTTGACTAGTATTGCCCTTTTTGCAGTATAAATTCGATTTGGATTCGAAATGCTTTGGTGTGGTCAAGATTTCTCCTTTTTAAATATCCACTCATTTTGTGATTCCTGGAGAGTAATCAGTTGTTTTGTAATCCATAGGCTTATGAAAGATTGGTTTTTGTTTTTATTTCTTGCTTCCTTACTAACATGATTGGTAAAATGGCAACCATATTGCTTGAAGATGCTCTGTGGCTGTTTGCTTATACGGGTGGTTGAAAACACCTAAATTATGTTGAGAAATTGCACCATGGAGGAATAAGATTTCTTCGTCTTCTTTTTGATGGAATTAGGATTTCTTCTTGTTGCAAAGCACTTGATCCCACAATTGCCAGATGGTTAGGAAGGAGAAGGAAACTTTCATTTCGATAACGTACCTGGAATAGCACATTAAGTTAATAATAGGAATGAATATTTCCTTGTGATGTTAACTACTTATGCTCATCATTTAGTTGCCCGCCTGCATACCTGTACTGACCCTACGCTGCCTAGGCTGGAACCCAGGTCCCCAGGCAGACTTGAGTCAAGCCCCCAGAACTGGCGCTTTGCAAATCAGGGTCAAAGAGTGGGCTGATGCCATTTGCAATTGAACTCCCTTCCTCACCCTCAAAGGGTGAGAGGTAATATCATCCGAGCAAGCACCTAGTGGATGTTGGTTACTGCTTTTGTTTTGAGAGAATTTAATTCTTTGAGTACTGGTTTTAGTTTTAGGGAACTTGATTCTTGGCTTTCTTTGTCCATAGATGGTGTGAAGTATCTTTTGTTATCAGATTCCATTTAGTGTGCGTTTGGTTCGTGACCCAAATCGGTTTCGAAATCGGAGTAATTAGAATGGGAATCAGAATGGCCATTAGTCCCCTGGGAATCGGAATCAAAGTGATTAGAATGGGAATCGGAATGGCCATATTCACCGATGCATTTGGTTCGTGACTAGAAGCAAAATTAGAATAGAATTTGAATCCTAAGGGAAAGTCTGGATTGGATTTTGGGGGATTGGATGGTTCCCATTTCCCCCGTAATTGGGTTTGGAATGGGAATAGAACTCCTCCCAACCAAACAGCTGGAATAGGAGTTATTCATTCCCGTGCCTATTCCAGAGCCCAACTCCCCTAAACCAAACATTCCCTTTAGTTTTTTTTTCTTTTGATGTAAAGTAGAGTTTGCTAATGAAAGTGTTGCTTTTCTGATAAGGCAATGAAAGTGTTTCTTTGGAAGCTATTAGAAATTAAACAATTTGGACCTTGCATTTAAGAGTATTATTTGTGCCATACTAACACTTTTGCTCTCAGTGCCTAATGTTGGCTTGCTATTCAGGTTGATCATGCTGAATGTTTTATTTCATCAGTACTATGTCTGCTTATTCCATTACATCCTGTTTCAGTTTATCTATCTCTGGTTTACTTCCTTTTTTTTTTTTTTTTGCATTATGTGTTTTGTTGCAGTGCTGCTGTCATTACTGCATATCTGATGAGAACAGAACAAAGATCCTTAGAAGGTTTGGATCTTTTTTCCTGTTTGTTTAGCTATTTGCATAGAACATTACTAAACTTACAGAAAAGGTGGATTGATACTGATCAAGTTCTCTCACTAGTGTCATACCTTTTCTTTTGTTGCAGATACACTTGAATCCTTGCGAGAAAGTTGCGAATTTGTTTGCCCAAATGATGGTTTTCTGGATCAGGTTGCCTTATCTTTTGATACTGAATTAGTAATATAAAGAGCAGTCTTGCACAGAAATTTTAATCGACTGCCTTCAAATAATTGCAGTTAAAATTGTTTGAAGAAATGGGTTTTAAAGTAGATACCACAAGCCCCATCTATAAACGCTTCCGCTTAAAAGTATTGGGTGAGTTTTCATATCACTCTGGATGGATGTTTAATGCCAAATACGAATATATCTCTATTGGTCCATCAGCTTCCTAATTTTGTTTGTTTAATTCTTTATAGTGGATATCTTAGTGTTGAGAAATTTATTCTGCATTTGTGTATTTTCATGACTTTGATGTAAAAAATTTCAAAAAAAATTATGTGATTCTCAAGTTTTCGGAAGAACCTGCCATTTGTTTAAGATCCCTGGAAACAAATGATAATAGAGTTTTACAAAGTATGTAGCCAACCTATATCAATAAGATTTAACCCAAAGATCGGCTGAAATATAGTAACCAGTCTAACCTATAACATTTCAGACTGCTGATTCTACCTCACACATAACTTGCCTGATGGGATAGTTACAAATTTTAACAGTTATAAAATTTACATTGGGAAGCTTGGAAGCATTCTAGTTACAATCAATTCTTGCAATCTTATTTTATTCTTATAAAATTTGCAATAAGTCCACTTCTGCACTCTTGCTTCTGTATTATTGTATCCTGTGCTGTTGGACAAAAATCGAAATCTTCTTTCCTTTCACATTTGTAAACTTGAGACTTTCCTTTTCTTCTTCATTGGTTGGACTTGGTATTTGCATTTGATCTCTCGCATCCTTTATAGGACAATATTAAATTAGTGAATTCTTGTGGTTACATGATCGCTGTTATTTAAGAAAGCATGAAGACTTAGTGTTTCCATTTCAATAAAGAGATTATTTTTATGTTAGAGGATCTGTAGGATAAAATATTAGTTTTCCCAAAGAGATTGCTCGTATCAAGGGCAAGGAGAGTCGTCATAGTATATCAATAAAAATTGCATATGGTGACAGAGAGTGCCCGCTTGGAGGTTACCCATCAAAACAGAATTGCGACATGTAGGATTTCAATTATTAATAAGATTATTGAGGGAGATATGCTTCTTGTGCTGGACTAAAGTGTATGATCTCAACCTTCAATTATGAGAGGCACTATTAATGCTAGTTTAGGCATGTGTATTATATCTTGTTCAAGATCCCATGCCCAAGAATATGAATAACTGGAAGGATTTGGAAACATGCACTATTTACTGCACTGTTTATTTTTCTTGGCAACCTAACAAAGTATATGGACAACTAAAATCAAGTGTAGAGTGAAGAATTTGTTAAAGAAGTAGCTTGATTCGCTCAACTGCATGTCTATTATTATACCTTCTTTGCTGATGTTGAAGGAAGCATATGATAATTGGGCAATTGCATCACAACCTTTGGTCCTTATAAATCAGATTTATTTCAAAATCATCAACTTTCTTCTTCGGCATTTAGGTCAGATCGTTAACTCATCTTCATATATAGTTTTTATGTGGCCATCTCTTTAAAGGTGTTTGAGTTTAATTCTGAAATTAATTTTGTTATAATAGAAAATAGAAAGTTTACTATTCCAGATTCTGCTGAAGCCCTTTTCTGTTTTGAGCTACAAGAAATACATAAAATTTTTCAAGGAATACTCACACATAGTAACAAATAAGAAGCCATGAAAATGATTTCCTGGCATACATTTGATTGTCTGAGATATGCTATTCGTGTACCATAGAAAAATCATGACTTTCCATTCACATGCATATGGTTGCCTGCACATTTGATGGTGTCAGTAAAATTGTGAACTGTAGCTTTGGCAATTTTATGTTCTATTATTCACCAGTAATTAATCTTACTATGTTTATTGGAGTGTGCTACCTCATTAATCTGGCGCCAAACTTCTATAGAACTAATGATGCTCATGTCAGAGACAGCATCCCTCATGCTAATTTTGGTGCTATTAGAAGATGTTGGGATGGCTTGAAGTTGTTCATGATAACAAGCATAAGCCTGAAGAATCACTTTTGACAACTATGGGATTGTTTCCTTCTATCTTCATGGCATTTCATTTGCTATTCAATTATGATTGAATTATCTAACCTTCTGTCATTTTATGTTTTGTGGTCTTTTTGGACTTGACTTCACTAGATGACAAACATCACCTGTTTCTCTGAAATTCCATGTTTGATGGTTGCTTTTCTCAGGTCATTCTTATAAACAAGGAGTGAAAATAGATGGCTCCATATTTGGAGCTGACCCTGGTTTGCCTGTGGAGTCCAACTCTTCTGAGGGAGCCCTCAAGAGAGATCAGAAGAGAACTGCCTACCGCTGCAGAAAATGCCGCAGAATCATTGCATTGCAAGACAATGTCGTTAGCCATGTCCCTGGCGAGGGTGAGACTTGCTTCGAGTGGCAAAAAAGAAAAAGTGGCAACCCATTCAACAGATTTCAGGAGCCAGAGTGCTCTTCTTTGTTCATTGAGCCTTTGAAGTGGATGACCTCGGGTAAAGCAATTTTTTTTTCCTTTTTCTGAATCTATACTTACCCAAATGCTGTGCATTTATATTTGGTTGGAAGTAAAGCAAGCACTGGCAACTTAGATTTATTGCTTGTAAATGTGACAGTTGAAGAGGGTGCATTGGAAGGAAAGCTCTCATGCATCCATTGTGATGCACGCCTAGGGTACTTCAATTGGTCAGGCATTCAGTGCAGCTGTGGCAGCTGGATTACCCCAGCCTTCCAGATTCATAAGAGTAAAGTGGATATCAGCACAGTTTAATGTTGGAGAGTAGATTAAAGCATACAGGTCTCTCCATGTGAACTACTGCACCCAAAACAGCTTGAGACCCTTATTACCTCCATAGATATATAATATGGAAAAACTCAAAACTACTGAATCTGGAATATTGATTCAAGTCCCTGTTCTTCCTCATTCAGTATGCCCTTATGGGACCGTGTCAGCTTGTATTAGAGTTTGATGTCGTGAAGTAAATAATGTTCTAGTTTGCTCTTCTTGTAACCAAACTGCAAAATTTTTTGATGACCTGCAGTTGGCTGCTTATAAGAGTTGCTTTATGTTGAGATGCTCGTATTGTGGGGTCGAAATGAAATCCTTGTATAAATGAATTGAGAATCAGAATATGGAATTAATATAAGCGAACTACTGTTTAAAGCATTTTGCTCTCTGTTTAAGGATGTGTGATTGCATGGAATTCCAGATGCTGTTGGTTCATAGGAACTTGATCATGACCCTTCTGGATATTATTTAGCAGCCTTCTGATTTACCATATTACACATCACGCTTGGGCATGGTATTGTAATCTATCCAGCTGTTGGATCCTGACTAATTCTAATGGGATTTAGCTCAGAGTTTCTGATAGACCACACTCTGTTTCCTACCCCTGTTTCCTATCTGGCCCATCCTGATGCACCAACCCAAAAGAAATATCTGATCAAATGATGCTGGTGTGTAGGCATAACCCTTTTTCCCTCAAGGTGCAAAATATCAGATCAAAAACATTAAAAAGAAAAAAAAAAAGAAAACTATTTCATCTCCATCTGAACTGAACGCCAGCCCAGGTGGGGTTACTTCCATAGAGGTTATCTGCACCAAATACTTCCTTTTTTTTTTCCCATGCTTAAATTTTTTTCCCATGCTTAAAGAGATTAGCTCACGTGGTAATTCTATTGTGAGCAGTGGAAAAAAAATATTCTTCTAGAAACAAGGTTCTTAATTTGGATCTCTACCACCTGATGGAAAGTGCAAGAGATTTTAATTTGTTAAGAACAAGAAAAATATAATGGCCAAGATACCTTTACTATGCATTAAAGTTGAGGCCAGGATTTCCTCGACACGACATTTATCAGATATTCAGCGCATCACATGACAGTCCATCGGGCCTTCTCTTCGTATTTTTTTTTTTTTTGCTCGGCATGCCGTGGACTTCAATCTTCTCAAAAACTTTTTTTCCCCTCTTCGTAGGTCTCTGCTGTCGCTGTCCTCCCCAACCCCCCTCCCCTCCCCTCCTCGTCATCACCCTGCTCTCTTCACTGCCACCTCCTACTGATGTCTGCCATTGCCTTCATCTCTATCGTCACCGGCATCGGCCTTGCCTTCATCTCCCTTAGGTGCTTTCCTTTTCATATTTTTTCTTTTTTTTTTTTTTTTTGCCTCAAATCTTTCTAGAGACCTTTTTTTCCGAAGATCTGTGGAAAGGACAGCACCTGAGGGAGATCGGGGTTTCTTAAGTTCCAATTAGATGGTTTTTCCTCCCGATCCTCATCGGCGTCGAACTCCCCTCCAAATCTCCTGCAGGTGCTTTCCTTCCTCTAGATCTCTATTTTTTATTTTTTATTTTTTTTGCTTCGAACCCTTTCGGAGGTCTTTTTTTCGGAGATATGTGGAAAGGACAACACCTGAGGGAGATCGGAGTTTCTTAGGTTCCGATTGGGGGGTTTCTCGGAGATCTATGGAGAGGAGACGGTAGTTGAGGGAGATCGGAGTTTCTTAGACACCAAAATATGAAAAAAAATAGAGGAAGTAAAAAGAAAAATATAGGAAAAATTAGCGAAACTAAAGGAAAGGCAAAAAAAAATGAAGGATTTAGGAAGAGGATGAAGCAAAAAAAAAAAAAAAAAGGAGAGGTGTGGAAGGCACCCGAGACTGGAGAGGGGAGGCGAGGGGGGTTGATGGCACGGGAGCCGGGGGAGAGGAGGAGAGGGGGTTTGATGGTCGCACAGAGCTGAGTGTGGCACGGACAGTGAGTGCGGCACAGATGGTGGTGGGATGGGGCTTTGACGAGGGCGACACAGATGGCAACGACTTGGGCCTCATGTGGTTGGGGTGGGGGGGAGCCGATGGGATGAAGGCAAGGGAAGAGGGAAAGGGAAAGAAAGAGAAAAAAAAAAAATTAAGAAAAAGAGGAAAAAAATATTATTATTTTTTTATTAATAATTATTTAAAATATTATTTTTAAATAATAATAAAGTAGTATTTTAAAAAATTAGAAAAAAGTAATATTTTAAAAAATAAAAGTAGGGGAGGGATACGAGAAGAAAACAATTTTTTTAAAAAATATTTAAAATAATATTATTACTTCCTTATTAATAATAATTTAAAATATTATTTTTAAATAATAATAAAAAAGTATTTTAAAAAATTAGAAAAAATAATATTTTAAAAAAATAAAATATTATAAAATAATAATAATATTTTTTTAAAATACTAATTTACTATAATTTAAAAATAATATCATATTATTTTTTAATTTTAAAAAATAACATACTCATTTATTTTTTAAAAATAATATTTTTATGATTTTTTAAACATAATATTTTTATTATTTTTTTAAAATAATATTTTTATTATTTTTTAAAAATAATATATTTCAAGAACTGAATCGATCTATCGGATCAGATCAAACAGTACTGTCTTATTTTATATTGACTGTTATTGTAATTATCTTTTTATATTTTATAGTACAATGAATACTTTCATTATCTTATTGTTAGTATCTTTGTTAGGATATTTTCTAAATTTAACTTATAATGTCATCTTATTTTATATTGATTGTTATTATAATTATTTTTTTTATATTTTATAGCTACACTTATTTTGTTATTTATTTCATATTGTTGGTATTTAATTATAAATCTCTTTATAAGCAAAATTTAAGACATATTTAATACAGACTGATAAGAATAATATTAGTATTAATTTTTTTTGAGATTTTTTTATTTTCATGGACAGGATGAACGGCCGCTAAATTCTAGCAGCAACCTCTGTCCAAATTTATAGACACTAAAAGGTTGCTGCACCACAGCGGTAACATGTTTTAAAATTTTTTTTTGGGATAGTAAGGCTACTACATCACGCCAGCAACTGTGTTCGGACCTTTCGGTCAATCTTTTCCTCAAATAATGTTATAAAACAAGAAGCAGAAGGCTGCTATTACTAAAATAGCAACCTCCTATATAGCTGATGAGAAATCGTATTAGATTTCTCATATGATGTTAAAAGCTACATGATACTAATGAAGAATAAAAAAAAATTATCTGATTTTGCTCTGGCTACAAGCTCTCTTACTCAAAGCAAGATATGGTCAGTGATATTGTTTCTTACTGATTATTCTTTTTTTTTCTAATTATTATTTCTTTATTATTTTTATAGCTTTTGATTCGTGAAAAAAATAAATTTTAAATCTATGCAGAAAAATATCTTGTCTTTTAATTTTTTCACCTTTTCTTTATTTTTATTGATTTTTTTATATTTTAAAATTTTTTCTTTACGTTTTCCATCCGTGAAAGTCACAATCGAGTGAGAGGCTCGAAGTGGCAGAGTAGAAAAATTTAGATCCATCTTAGTCGGATGGAAAGCTTGGAGCAGATAAGGTAGCTTTCTCTACCCCTCTCAATAAAATTTATTGAAACATATTATTTTTTATAGATTATTTTTATTATTATTTAGTAATTAAAAAATTTATTATTATCTTCGTGTTAATTCAAATTTCAAATCGAATAGCCTGAAGGTAATTAAATGATGATAGAAAATTTTATTAGCATAAATTTAATTTTAAAATTATAAATTTTTCTACTATCTCAATAGACTTTTCAACAATAAAAATAATATTTATGGTATAGATATATTTTTTTTGTTAGAAAAAAATGAGTTATAACTATTTTTTTTGGATGATTTTATAGTTTTAGATCCATCTATTGAGTAAATATCTTTAAAAAGATATTCGTTATATTTTACTCCATATTAGTTGTTGCCCAGCTATGCAACCCAAGAGGGAGGATGAATTGGGTTTCTTTTCTTTTTTAAAAAAAATTTAAACTTAACTTACAACTATGAAGATTATTTAACAATGAGCAAGATAAGTATGGAGAGTGTAATTTATGCAAGGTGTAGAAGTTGGATACAAGAATGCAAGAGGATAAAAAAATTTAAAAGGAGAGCAAGTAAGCACAACACAAACAAGAAGATTTATAGTGGTTCGGTGCCAATCTTGCACCTACATCCACTCTCCAAGCTCCTAGTTGGGAATTTAAATTCACTAGACTATATTCAACTCGAATACAATATCGGAACCTCCGACTCTAGCTATCCCAAGCTAGAACACTTATTTTTCGGATACAAGCCAATCCAATACAATCCGATTCAAGGTTCGGATCAATCTTTCCACGTTTTGGATTCCTTCCAAAACAAAATAAACAACTCAAAAATAGAGTATAGGAGTTAATCACATAAAAGTACAGATGTAGCTCCTTTAATGAGCAAATAATACTTTAAATACACTTTACACAATTAGAAGGAAGCTTTTTCTGATTTTTTCAAGGTAGTTGGAGACTTGAATGAGCTCTTGAGGAGTTGGTGAACTTGAAATAAAAGCTTTTTGACCTTTTTAAGTGGGCTCTTGCTTAGGGTTGAAATGAATGCTTGAAGAACCTTTTTCAAATCTCTTCCTTGTCTTTGATTTCCTCCTTTAAGTACCTTTTTATAACTTCAAATAATGATGGAGAGTAATCTGGACTGAAATAGAGCCGTTAGAGCACATTAAATGAGCATTAAATGCAATCGAAATGGGTTAAAAACTAGCCGTTGCAGAAATTTTTTGTCACAGAGATCGACTCATAGGGTCGACTCATGCTCATGGATCGACTCATGGGGTCGACCTTTTATGAAAAAGAGCAAAAAATGACTGTTCTATAATTTTGGCCTACAGAGCAGCAGAGGTCGACTCATAGGGTCGACTCATGCCAAGGGATCGACTCATGGAGTCGACTCAGAGAGTGTCAGCCAAAAATTTTGCATGCTGTTCAGCCCTTTTAGCCATGAGTCGACTCATGGGGTCGACTCAAAAATATAAATCTGATTTTCTTACAAAATACACTTTCAAAAATATTAAAATTGCCTCCAATAGATTACACATCTTTTCTTCTTGCTCTTGAGGCTTCCGAATCAGGTCTGATAAAATTTCGATTTTGTCCCTGAAATACAATAAATCTTTTTTCAAGCCAAAATCATTAATAATCCTCTCAAATACTTTGTAATCATCAAAATCAATTCAAGGAGCAACAATCTCCTCCTTTTTGATGATGACAAAATACTTGAACAAAAGCATATATAAAGTATTAAATATGAATTTCAAATTTATGAAGATGCATCACTTAAATATTATAGACAAATATTTGAACGAAATACATCATAAGCAGTTTGAAGATAAATTTAAAATTTACTAAAAATTTAAAATTTGCTTATAAATTCATTTGCTTGGAAAAAAAAGCTGATGATTTTGATTCTTTGACATATGTGCCCATTTGCTTAACAATTTACTTATTGCTCATTCTTTATTGCTTATTGCTCAATCTAGATTTATTGCTTATTGCTCAATTTTGATTTTGATTCTCTACTCTCTCTTTTTGACAGCATCAACTAAGATTCTCTACTCCCCTTTTTAAGGACATATTTTCTCTATTTCTCCCTTTTTGATGGGATCAATTTTACTTCTTTAGCCCCCTTCTTTGATTGCTTATTTCTCTATTGCTTATTGTTTTACTCCCCCTCAATATAGCAAACGTAAAAAATATACCAATTTGCTCATTTAGAAGATATTGCTATTCATAGTATTTCATAACATAAATATAAGTTATTTTTCATATCTCATAATTAAAAGCAATTCAATTTGGTCACATTCATACACATTCATTGAAGGTCAAAGTATCTATATATATATTCAAAAAGTGACTGAATACATAGGTGTTTCAATACATATGAGTCAACTTAGAGTACAAAATTCATGAATAGAAACTATCCAAGAGTCAATCAGTCAACACATTACATAGCCCACAAGATAGATCCTAGACAAAAATAAAAGAAAGGACAGACTACACTGGATCTAATAGATGTCATGGCTGGAAGGATTGGAGTCTGATGAATCAGAGATAGGGTGAGGAGATGTAGGATCATATCCATGAGCTCGACCTCGACCGCATCTGCCTCGACCATGGATAGAGGTGCCAGCACGAGTAGAGGGGTGAGAAGATCCTGAAGCCTGAGAAGCTATGGACTGAGTTTCAGTGAGAGTCTGATGGTGTCCAGAAGATTCAAAGCTCTCGAGACAGACTGCATCAGGACACTGAACTGAGTAGAAGCATGTTCATTAGAGCCCCTGATCTCTCTTCTCAAGAAGTCAAAACCACTCTCTAAGACTCCTCGAAGTCTGGCCGCCTCTGCAGATAGGTCTGAGACCTCTATGATGCTTTCATGCGGCTGTAGATGGCTAGAGTTAACACTTGCCCCTGCAAGTCAAGTACTATGCCAGTCAGTCTCAATGTACAACCCTCAAACTGCTCAATGCGTACTGACTGATCAGTAATCATCTAAAAAATAGTGAAAATGTGAGGGATCAGTGTCTGATCAGATACATCCTGAGATATCGATCCCTGTGCAAAGACTGAAGTACTAAACTATCGAGATAGAATGGAGGCTACATGCTGGGATATCATCTCAATCTGATCATCTACCAATCTGAGCTCTAAAGGATGTGCCCTGCTGTCCGACTGTGAAACTGAAGTATGTCTCATCGCAGACTCTGACGGGCTAGCCTCGTGATCAGAAACAAACTGAATATCTGGTGATGCTGCTCTGTGATCACGAAGGGGTGAGGATGGTCCTTCCTCTTCTACTCTATCCTCAGCTCTCCCTTCCACACCTTTTATCCAACCACCATCAGTTTTAGAAAATTCCATGCGGTGCAATGTGTGGCGGTTGATAGTGTCGGAGTGGGATAGTCTCGCTACAGCCTCCCCCTCAAAACTAACTCCGAACCTCCTAAAAACTAAGGTGAGAGCCATACCAAAAGGCAAGTGTGCCTTGGACCTATTTAAGGTCTCTCTTATGGCCTCAAACATCAATGCAGGGAGGTTCAGGAGGGTTTGTGTGATCACATGGTATATAATACAGATGTCCCTACCAGAAAGAAGATCGTGTCTACCACTTTTAAAAAAAAATAATTTAATTACCATGTGGTGTAGCAGTCTCATCTCAATAGAAAGAATCTTTGTCTCTAATTTGTTCAGACTTCTAGTGAAGGTTCTCCCTAGGATAACATTTATTCCTTCCTCTTTAACTGGGAGCTCTATGTTGGTATACCCCTCACATGGTAAATGAAGTATCGGCCCCAAAAATACAGGATCTAGGCTAATATCTACACCCTTTATTGTAGATTTCACTGTTTCATTGCTATACCCCAAATTTAGGTAAAATTCTCTGACTAGATCAACATATGTATTTTCTTTTAAAGAGTAGTAAAATTTTTATCCTTGGTCCTTAATCTTTGATCCAATAGTGAACCCTTCTTTTTCAAAAAACTTGAAATCAATATTTTTTCTGGATTTCACTTTCCTATCAGAGAGGGGTACCTTGCCTGGGCTAATTAGTGATCGGGTTGAAGCTGAAGTTGAACCAGGAGCAGGGTTTGAAGCAGAAGTGGTCTCGGTTGCTAGTCTCTTTCGGTGCACACTTTCCTCCAACCCGCGAATAGATTTTCTCCTCTGTGGAAGCTTCATCTTGGGAGCCATTTGCACAGGCAGGACTAGCACGAAACTTAGGAGAGCAAATGTGAGGGAGAGATGAAGGGTTTTTAGTAGAAAGATAAAGATTTCGGAGAAATGATGTGCCGATTTGAAGAAGATGGGTAGAGTCTAGGGTAAGCTCGAATCGCTCTAAATGAGGAAGGAGAAGGGGAGGAACTTGATTCCTAAGTGGGCGATTTGGAGTGTGAGAGTCGGTGGGAGAGAAATTTTGAGGGAAATCTTGGGTTTGAGGAAGAAGAGAGGGAGACCTTTGGTTCGGCGGAAGGAAGAAGGCGGAGAGTTGGGTCGGCTCAAGGAGAATTTTCAACAAAAAGAGAGCGCCTGAAAGATTTTGTCATAATTACAAGTTTATCCTAGGGTCGACCTATGGGTCGACTCATGGCACAGAGAAATTCAGAAAAATGATGAAATAATTTTGAAAAAAAAAAATTAAAACATTAGGAGAAAGATGTTTACCCAAGAAAAATTGATCATATGAATGATAGTTTTGAGCTTTTTTAGCTCTTAAGAAAAGATGAGAATTGAGCTAAATAAATTTTTGGCATTGAGACCTTGGAATCAGAGAGATACTTAAGCTGATGGATCAAGGATTTCTAGTTCTCTCCTAATTTCACAAAATCTATCTTCACTTAAGGCCTTGGTAAAGATGTCAGCTAATTATTTTTCAGTACAAATATAGTCAAAAATTATGTCTTTATTTTGGACATGTTCTCTTATGAAATGATGCCTGATTTCAACATATTTTGACCTAGAATGCTGAATTGGATTTTTAGTGAGATTTATAGCACTAGTGTTATCACATCTTATGGAAGTTTCACTGAGTTTGATACCAAAGTCTTCGAGTTGTTGCTTAATCCACAAGATTTGAGCACAACAACTTCCGACTGCAATATATTCGGCCTCGACCGTAGACAGTGCTACCGAATTTTGTTTCTTGCTAAACCAAGAGATTAGGTTAACTCTAAGAAATTGGCAAGTTTCACTAGTACTTTTTCTATCTAATCTACATCCAGCAAAATCGGTATCTGAATATCCTATTAAGTCAATTAATGAGTCCTTAGAATATCATAATCCTAGAGTTTGTGTACCATTTAAATATTTAAGAATTCTTTTAACTGCATTCAAGTGTGATTCTTTTGGATTTGATTGAAAGTAAGCACATAGATAAATACTAAACATAATATCAGATCTACTAGCAGTTAAATATAATAGAGAACCAATCATGCCTTTATAAAATTTTAAGTCTACACTTTTACCTTCTTCGTCCTTGTCAAGCTTACATGATGGGCTCATGGGTGTGCCAATTGCTTTGGAGTTCTCCATTCCAAATCTTTTGAGTAATTCTCTTGTGTACTTACTTTAGGTGATGGAGATTCCTTCTTTTGTTTGTTTGATTTGGAGTCTGAAGAAGAATGTAAGTTCTCCCATCATGCTTATCTCGAACTCCCCCTGCATGAGCTTTGCAAAATCTTGACAAAGAGTTTCATTAGTAGACTCAAAAATAATATCATCAACATATATTTGTATAACTAATATATCATCTTGATTTTTTTTAATGAAAAGGGTTGTGTCTATATTTCCTCTTGAAAAATCATTATTGAGTAGAAATTTGCTTAGCCTTTCATATCAAGCCCTGGATGCTTATTTTAAACCATATAGAGCTTTATTTAATTTAAAAATATGATTAGGAAAAGTATGATTTTTAAAATCTGGGGGTTGTTTTACATAAACTTCTTCAACAATATATCCATTTAGAAAAGTACTTTTGACATCCATTTGAAATAACTTAAAATTTATAAAGCAAGCATATGCAAGTAGAAGTCTAATTGCTTCTAATCTAGCAACAGGTGCAAAGGTTTCATCAAAATCAATTTCTTCTTCTTGATTATAACCTTTTGCAACCAATCTTGCTTTATTTCTTATTATATTTCTATATTCATCCAATTTATTCCTATATACCTATTTTGTGTCAATTATTGAATAATTTTTAGGTCTTGAAACTAAAGTCCATACATTATTTCTTCAAATTGATTAAGTTCTTCTTGCATTGTATTTATCCAATTATAATCTTTTTCAGCTTCATCTATAGTTTTAGGTTCAAGATGAGAGACAAAAGCAAAATGATTGAATGCATCTTTAAATGAAGAATGAGTTCTTACACCATGTATAGGATCACCAATGATTAGTTTCTTGGGGTGATTGTGATCATACCTCTATTCTTTGGGTAGATTATTTGTACTTTGAGGTTGTTCTTATTGTTCTTCACCTTCCTCATCCTGTTTGTCTTCATGTTCTTCATCATCTTGAATGGTTGAATCTTTTAGAGTGATCTCCTTCATCCCTTCTATAAGAGGATCTGCATCATCAATACCTTCATTCTTCCTTGAAGGAAGATCGTTAGTTTCATCAAAGACAACATGTATTGACTCCTCTACTACTAAGGTTCTTTTGTTGAAAACTCTAAAGACTTTACTAGAAGAAGAGTAATCAAGAAAAATCGCTTCATCGAATTTTGCATCAAATTTTTCTAGTCTTTCTTTACCATTATTTAACACAAAACATCGGCAACCAAAAATATGAAAATATGTAATGTTTGGTTTTCTTCCTTTCCAAAGCTCATAGGGAGTTTTCTTTAAAATTTATCTAATTAAAGCACGGTTTAATATGTAACATGCCGTGTTAATTGCTTCGGTCCAAAAGTATCTTGGAAGGTTGCTTTCACATAGCATAGTACGGGCCATTTCTTCAAGAGTTCTATTTTTTCTTTCTACTACCCCATTTTGTTGGGGTGTCCTAAGTGCCGAAAAGTTGTGGCAAATTTTTTTTTCATCATAAAACTTTTTAAAATCTTGATTTTTAAATTCGGTTCCATGATCACTTTGAATATTTTGAATTGAAAAACCTTTCTCATTTGTGACTTTTCGATAAAATTTAGAGAAAACATGAAAAGTTTCATCCTTATGTACCAAAAAGAAGATCCATGTAAAATGAGAGAAATCATCAATAATTATAAAATCATATCATTTTTCACCTAGATTAGTAGTTCTAGTAGGTCCAAATAAATTCATGTGCAATAGTTCTAATAGCCTAGAAGTTGAAACAATATTTTTAGATTTGAATGAGACTCGTGTTTGTTTACCTATTTGGCATGCATTACAAATACATCAAATTTCAGATTTAAAACTAAATTTACACATATCAAATATATATATAATTAAAATTAAAATAATAATTAAAATATTTTAAAAAATATCTTTTCAAAAATCGATTCACATCAAACTAGGACAATCTTTACAATATATGGGGTAAACTCAATATCAGGACAACCTTATATCAGTTTGATGTAAATTTTTTAATCATTCTAATTTTAGAACTAAACTTAAATTAAACATATCATATATACTAATTTTTAGATCTAAAAGATTTAATTTAATTATGAAGATTTAAAAATGATTTTGTATCCTTTATCACAAAATTGACTGATGCTTAATAAATTATGTTTTAAACTATCTACTAATAAAATATTTTTAATATACTTGGAGGGAGTGATACCAATGTTATTTATACCAATGATCTTTCCTTTGTCATTGTCTCCAAAGGTGACCATCCCTCCATTTTTAGCAACAAGTGTGATGAATTGAGATTCATCACCAGTCATATATCTTGAGCACCCGCTATCAAGATACCATTTCCGATTTGCTCCTTGGGATGCAAGACACACCTATACACAAGAATCAAGTTTTGACTTTTGGTACCCAAATTTTCTTGGGTCCTTTTTGGTTAGTCATAATGGTTCCTTTTGAAACCCATATTTTCTTTACATTAGAATTTATGGATTTGTTAGAGAAACAAGTGTATGACTTGTGTCCTACTCTACCATATTAGAAGTAAGTAATGTTTGAAAACTTGTTGCTTGAAGAGTTTATATAGATATTTTTTAGAAACTTTTGTTTCTTTAAGGGGTTGTAGCCAAGACTAGCTTTATCATAAACGGCCTTTTGATTTTCAAGTATCATATTAAGTTTATTTGAACTTAAGGTGAATTTTTCAACCATTGGTTTTAGCTTGGCAATCTCATTTTTTAAGTTTAGATTTTCTTGAGACAGGATTGATTTTTCATTAGAAATACTCTCATTTTATTTTAGTAAGTATTGATTCTTTGATCTTAACTCTTTGTTCTTTACCCCTAGCTTCTTTAGTTCATCAATTAAATCATAAAAAGCTTCATGAAGTTCTTCAAAGATAAAGTCAATAGGAGTTTCAGAATTTATCTTATTTTCATGTGCCATAAGGCACAAGTTGGCTTGTTCATTTGAGTCTTCTTCTTCGGAGCTTGACTCATCACTTCTACTCCATGTAGCCATCATGGCCTTCTTCTTGTACTTCTTGGGATCCTTCTTCAGTTGTGGGCATTCAGACTTAAAGTGTCTCGATTTCTTACATTCATAGCAAATAAGGGGTTGCTCCTTATCTTTCTCTTTGCTGTATTCTCCTTTTGTGGGTGGCTTCTTCCTCATTCCTTATTTTCTTTTCCTCAAAAACTTCTTAAACCTTCTAGTAATGAGAGCCATTTCTTCATCCTGCTCTTTATTTTTCATATCATCAGTTTCTTCATCAAGTTGAGCCGTGGATTTCAAGATGATTGTCCTCTTCTTTTTGACTTCTTCTTCTTGATGTTGTTTCATGCTCAGCTCATGTGTCATCAGTGATCCTAGAAGCTCTTCCAAAGGTAGGATGTTCAGATCTTTGGCTTCTTGGATAGCGGTCACTTTGGCTTCTCAAGTTTTTGGTAAGGACCTAAAAATCTTTCTTACGAGATCACTGTTAGAATAAGACTTATCAAGACTTTTTAGATCATTTATAATATCAGTAAAATGAGTAAATATTTCAGTTATAGATTCATCATGCTCTATTTTAAAAAGTTCATATTTATGCACGAGCATGTTAATTTTGGATTCCTTCACTTGATTAGTTCCTTCATGAGTTACTTCTAATCTATCCCATATTTTCTTAGCAGACATGCATGTTGAAATACGATTGAATTTATTAGCATCTAGAGCACAATACAAAATATTCATGGCTTTAGCATTTAGTTGAGCCATTTTCTTATCAACCTCATCCCATTCTATTTCGGATTTGGTTGATTCCACACCATCAATTAATTTAGTGGGTGTGTGTGGTCCATTTACTATGATACTCCACATATCATAGTCAAATGCTTGAATAAAGATTTTCATCCGAGCTTTTCAATAGGTATAGTTTGATCCATTGAAAGTGGAGGTCAGTTTGTGGACTGCCCCTCGGCTAGAGAAGTGCCAACTTGAGTTGCCATAGATCTTTAGCTCTTTGATGGTTTAATCAAAGTAGGACTAGAGTACCAAGCTCTGATACCACTTGTTGCCCAGCTATGCAACCCAAGAGGGAGAGTAAATTGGGTTTCTTTTCTTTTAAAAAAAAAAATTAAACTTAACTTACAACTATGAAGATTATTTAACAATGAGCAAGAAAAGTATGGAGAGTGTAATTTATGCAAGGTGTAGAAGTTGGATGCAAGAATGCAAGAGGATAAAAAAATTTAAAAGGAGAGCAAGTAAGCACAACACAAACAAGAAGATTTATAGTGGTTCGGTGTCAACCTTGCACCTACATCCACTCCCCAAGCTCCTACTTGAAAATTTAAATCCACTAGACTGTATTCAACCCGAATACAACGTCGGAACCTCCGACTCTAGCTATCTCAAGCTAGAATACTTATTTTCCGGATACAAGCCAACCCAATACAATCCGATTTAAGGTTCGGATCAATCTTTCCACATTTTAGATTCCTTCCAAAATAAAATAAACAACTCAAAAATAGAGTATAGGAGTTAATCACATAAAAGTACAGATGTAGCTCCTTTAATGAGCAAATAATGCTTTAAATACACTTTACACAATTAGAAGGAAGCTCTTTCTGATTTTCTCAAGGTGGTTGGAGACTTGAATGAGCTTTTAAGGAGTTGGTAAACTTGAAATAAAAATTTTTTGATCTTTGTTGCTCCTAAATTGATTTTGATGATTACAAAGCAGATTGAAGGGATACAATTAATTTTAAATTGAAAAAGGCTTTATGCTCTTCAAGGGTAAAATCGTAATTTCACTAAAATCCTGATTTAATAGTATCACTTGATAGAACAAAAGATTTGTAAACTATTGGTGAAAATTTCATTGTATTTGGACTTATATTTTTGAAGTTATGAAGGTTTGAAGTGCGTGGGTCGACTCATGAGTCGACTCACAGGTCGTGCCAAGTCAAAAATCCAGCGTGCCATGGGAATTTTTTTTTTTGCGTGCCAGTCAGCTCATAGTGCCATGAGTTGACTCATGAGTCGACTCATGCACTTCAAACCTTCATAACTTTAAAAATATAAGTCCAAATACAATGAAATTTTCACCAATAGTTTACAAATCTTTTGTTCTATCAAGTGATACTATCAAATCAGGATTTTAGTGAAATTATGATTTTGCCCTTGAAGAGCATAAAGCCTTTTTCAATTTAAAATTAATTATATCCCTTCAATCTGCTTTGTAATCATCAAAATCAATTTAGGAGCAACAATCTCCCCCTTTTTGATGATGACAAAACACTTGAACAAAAGCATTTATGTGAATGCATTAATTTCAAAAGAATGCACTATAGGTGTATATGCTTGAAAAATATGATTCTTTTGGCATGTGATATAAATGGTCATATGCAAAAATAGTTTGTCCATTTTCATAAAGATTTGAAAAGAGTATTAGATCATTTTGAGTTTAAGATATATCAGAGCAAGAGAGAAAAATAAATTTTTCAATATATCAGAGCAAGAAAAATAATTTTTACAATATTATCCGAAAATATTTTACAATGTATCAGAGTAAATATTATAATATAACAGAGAAAATTTCACACTGTATCAGAACAAATATCAGAGAAACTTTCACACTGTATCAGATTAAATTTTATCATGTATCAGAGCAAGTTAAAAGAAATTTTAGGGTGTATCAAAGTAAATCAAATTTCTTAAGATGTATCAAGGTAAATTTCATAAGATATATCAGAGCAAGTTTGAATTTTGAAATATATCAGAGCATATAAAAAATTACTTATTTGCATTGTACTTATGATTTTGCTTTTTGTTTAATTTCTGTCTAATATCAATTTTCTCAAATTTTTTGTTTAATTTCTCAAAATACCATTTTTGTTTAATTTCACAAAGTTTGTTTAATTTCTCAATTTTGTTTAATTTCTCCAAATATTTAATTTCTCCAATTTTTGTTTAATTTTTCCAAATATTTAATTTCTCCAATTTTTGTTTAATTTCTCCAAATATTTAATTTCTCCAATTTTTGTTTAATATCTCCAATATTGTTTTGTTTAATTTCTCTCCTTTTTTGACATCATCAAACATGGTTAACTCTTCTTTTTTCTGGAACATTCTTTAATTTCTCTCCTTTTAGAGTTTATCACAGAAGTTTGCTCCCCCTTAATATAGCAATAATCAACAACAACAAAGAGAAGACAATTTTTTTTAATAAGAAGAATATATAAAACCATAATATGATCAACATCATTACAAAAGGTAGAAATATAAGCAAAAGATGATTCCATTAAAAACATAATTGTTTCAATACATAGTTCTTTAAAATAAAATTCAACCAGCTAATTGTCAATACATGACCCCAAGGTACAGATCCTAGAACAAGACACTAGCACCTAGGATCTAGTAAAGATCAAGATAAGTCAATGATCGGAGTCATCAGATATAGGGTGAGGAGATGATGGATCAGAAGTGCGTCCTCTACCCCGTCTGCCTCTGCCACGAGCAGGAGAGCGAGATGAGCTAGGTGGCTGAGAACGCTGAGATGCTAATGACTGAACAGAAAGGGTGAGTCTGATAGAATCAAGTACGTTCAATGCTCTTGAAACAGATTGAAGTAGAGCAGTGAACTGAGTGGTAGCATGCTCACTCGATCCTCGAATTTCTTTCCTCAGCAATTCATATCCACCTTCTAGTGCTCCTCTGAGCCTACCAGCCTCTGCAGTGAGGTCTGTGACCTCAATGATTGACTCCAGTGGTTTGGGATGGGCCAAAGCAAGGACTTGCCCCTGCAAGTCAAGAACTCTGCCAGTAAGTCTCCAGACTGTATCCTCAAGCTGCTGGATCCTGATGGACTAATCTGATATAATTTGAAATACAGTGAAGATGTGGGGAGTAATGGTCTGATCAGAAGAGGTGGCTCCAGATGCAAAAGAAGTACTACCCCACTGGCTAGACAGCAAAGAAGCCACACGCTATGAAATATGCTCGATCTGATCGTCAGCCAGTCTGAACTCTGAATGAGGTGCTCTGCTCTCTGGCTGATACACTGGTGTGGGCATCCTAGTAAACTCTGAAGGGCCAGCCTCAGTATCAGGAATGAACTGGGTATCTGGTGAAGCTGCCCTGAGTCATGTACAGGAGAAGATGGACCTTCTTCTTCTACTCTGCCTTCAGCTCTGTCCTCAGCTCTTATTTCAGCTCTATCCTCAGCTCTTTCTTCAGAGCCCTTGATCCAACCACCAACAGTCTTTGTAATTCCCATTGGGTGCAGGCTGTGTTGGTTGAAAGTGTCCACATGTGAGAGTTTGGTAGATGCCTCCCCCTCACAGCTAACTCCAAACCTCCTAAATACTCTAGTAAGGGCCATACCATAAGGCAAGTGTGCCTTGGATCTATTCAAAGTTTCTCTCATGGCCTCTATCATAAGTGCAGGGAGGTTCAGGGGGGTCTGAGTGATGACATGAAACATGACACATACATCTCTGCTGGAAAGTAAGTCATGTCTACCACTCCTAGGAAAGAAGAGCTTTGAAACTATCTGATGCAGGACCCTCATCTCAATGGACAAAAACTTTGCTTTCAATTTGTTTAAATTTCCTGAAAAAGTTTCTCCTAAAATAATTCTGATCCCCTCTTCTTTAATTGGGAGTTCCATATATGAATATCCTTCACTTGGCAACTGTAATATTTCTCCCAATATCTTAGAATCCAGGCAGATATCAATTCCCTTTACAGTTGAAGTTACTGACCCGTTTTCATAATGTAGGTTTTGGTAGAATTCTCTAACAAGGTCAACATAGGTGACTTCCTTAAGAGAGCAATAGAGTTTCCATCCTTGGTTTTTAATTTTGGTAGCAAAAGTAAAGCCCTCATCTTCAAAGAACCGAAAATTTATATTTTTCCCGGTTTCTACTTTTCTATCAGAAAGAGGATTCACACTGGGGCTTATGGAGGATTGAGAGGGACCTTGAGTAGGTACTGAAACTGGAGTTGGAGCAGTTGAAGATTGAGCGGCTTGCCTTTTCTTTCTGACAATTTCTTCAGGCTCACGGATTGATTTCCTTCTTTGGGGAAGCTTCATCTTTGGAGCCATATCTACTATAATAGCAGGCAAGGAGACTTGAATTGAGTGGAGGAGGGATCACAAGAGAGTAAAGAAGGATTCTAGTGGAGAAAAGGAGCGGATTTTGGAAGATCGGTGAAGTGCTAGGGCACGTTCCAACCGCGCCAAGCAATGCGAGAAAGCACAAAAAATTCCTTTTCAAGGAGGCGATTTTTGGTGGAGAGGAGGAGGGAGAATTGCTTCAAGTTGGATCCTTGGAAAAAAAAAGTTTGGAGAAGACGGCTTTTGGAAAGAGGACGATGAGAAGATGAGTCGTCTCACGAACAGGGTTTCAGTATAAAAACAATGAACCCGATGGAAGTTGGTGGGATTTGCAAGTTTCCCATTGAGTCGACTCATGGGGGTCGACTCATGAAGTTCAGAAATTCAGAAAAAATACGAATAAATTCCAAAAAAATTCAAAATTTTGGGTGAAGGAATTTTGCTCAAAGATAAGTTTTTAGAATGATAAATTTGAGCATTTGGGACCAGGATAGATGTTGAAAATTGAGCTCTAATCAATTCTTTGGAAATTGAGAAATTTTAGGCAAATGGATCTAGAATTCCTAGATTTCTCCTAATTTCACAAAGTCTATCCTCACTAAGGGCCTTTGTAAAAATATCAGCTAATTGATTTTCAGTGCAAACATATTCAAGAATTACATTTTTGTTTTGAACATGTTCTCTTATAAAATGATGTCTTATTTCAATATGTTTAGATCTTGAGTGTTGAATTGGATTTTTAGATAGATTTATGGCACTTGTATTATCACATCTTATTGGTGTTTCATTAAGTTTAATTCCAAAGTCTTCGAGTTGTTGCTTAATCCATAAGATTTGAGCACAACAACTTCCGGCTGCAATGTATTCGGCCTCAGCCGTAGACAGTGCCACCGAATTTTGTTTCTTGCTAAACCATGAGATTAGGTTAACTCCAAGAAATTGGCAAGTTCCACTTGTGCTTTTTCTATCTAATTTGCATCCTGCAAAATCAGCATCTGAATATCCTAATAAATTAATTTGTGAGTCCTTAGAGTACCATAATCCTAGAGTTTGAGTACCATTTAAGTATCTAAGGATTCTTTTAACAGCATTTAAATGAGATTCTTTAGGATTAGATTGATATCTAGCACATAAGCAAACACTAAACATGATATCAGGCCTACTTGCAGTTAGATATAATAATGAGCCAATCATACCTCTATAGTATTTTAAGTCTACGCTTTTACCTTCATCATCCTTGTCAAGCTTACATGAGGGACTCATTAGTGTACCAATTGGTTTGCAGTTCTCCATTCCAAATCTTTTGAGTAGTTCCTTGGTGTACTTGCTTTGGGTGATGGAGATTTCCTCTTTTGATTGTTTGATTTGGAGTCCGAGGAAGAAGGTGAGTTCTCCCATCATGCTCATCTCGAACTCCCCCTGCATAAGCTTAGCAAAGTCTTGACAAAGGGATTCATTAGTAGACCCAAAAATTATGTCATCAACATAAATTTGTATAACTAGCATATCATTTTGATTTCTTTTAATAAAGAGGGTTGTATCTACATTACCTCTTGAAAAATTATTATTTAGTAAAAATTTACTTAGCCTATCATACCATGCTCTAGGTGCTTGTTTTAATCCATACAGAGCTTTATTTAATCTAAAGACATGATTAGGAAAAGCATGATTTTCAAATCCAGGGAGTTGTTCTACATATACTTCTTCAGAGATATATCCATTTAAAAATGCACTTTTAACATCCATTTGAAATAATTTGAATTTCATAAAGCAAGCATATGCAAGTAGAAGTCTAATAGCTTCTAATCTAGCAACAGGTGCAAAGGTTTCATCAAAATCAATTCCTTCTTCTTGATTATATCCCTTAGCAACCAGTCTTGCTTTATTTCTAATTACATTTCCATGCTCATCTAATTTGTTTCTAAAGACCCATTTTGTGCCAATTATTGAATAATCTTTAGGTCTTGATACTAAGGTCCAAACATTATTTCTTTCAAATTGATTAAGTTCCTCTTGCATAGCATTAATCCAATTATGATCATTTTCAGCTTCTTCAAAAGTTTTAGGTTCAAGATGAGATACAAAAGCACAATGATTAACTACATCTCTAAGTGAAGAATGGGTTTTTACCCCATGCATAGGGTCACCAATAATTAACTTCTTAGGGTGGTTGTGAACATACCTCCATTCCTTGGGTAGGTCATTTGTACCTTGAGGTTGTTCTTGAATTTCTTCACCTCTTTCATTTTGTTCGTCTTCTTGATCCTTGTCTTCTGGAGTTGCTGAGTCTTTCAGAGTGATCTCCTTCATACCTTCTATTAGTGGCTCTGCATCATCAACACCCTCATTCTTCCTTGAAGGAAGATCGTTAGATTCATCAAAAACAACATGTATGGACTCCTCAACTACTAAAGTTCTTTTGTTGAAAACTCTAAATGCTTTACTAGTAGAGGAGTAACCTAGAAAGATTGCTTCATCTGATTTTGTATCAAATTTACTAAGTTTTTCTTTGCCATTATTTAATACAAAACATCGGCAACCAAAAATATGAAAATATGCAATATTTGGTTTTCTTCCTTTCCAAAGTTCATAGGGGGTTTTCTTTAAAAATTATCTAATTAAAGCATGATTTAAAATATAACATGCTGTGTTAATTGCTTCCGCCCAAAAATATTTTGGAAGGTTGCTTTCACAAAGCATGGTACAGGCCATTTCTTCTAAGGTTCTGTTTTTCCTTTCAACTACCCCATTCTGTTGGGGTGTCCTAGGAGCAGAGAAGTTATGGCCAATTCCATTTTCATCACAAAAATTTTCAAAATCTTGATTTTCAAATTCAGTTCCATGATCACTTCTAATATTTTGAATTGAAAAACCTTTTTCATTAGAGATTTTTCGATGAAATTTAGTGAAAATATGAAAAGTTTCATTTTTGTGAGCCAAAAAGAAAATCCAAGTAAAACGAGAATAATCATCTATAATTATAAAGCCATATCATTTTCCTCCTAGACTGGTGGTTCTAGTTGGTCCAAATAAGTCCATATGTAAGAGCTCTAATGGTCTAGAAGTTGAAACAGTATTTTTGGATTTAAATGATACTCTAGTTTGTTTACCTAATTGGCATGCATCACAGATTCTATCCTTTTCAAAATTCAGTTTTGGCAAACCGAGAACTAAATCTTTCTTAATTAATTTTGAAAGAGAATGCATGCTGATATGTGCAAGTCTACGATGCCACAGCCAACTAGTCTCATTGATTTTAGCATTTAAGGATACTAGGCATTGCATGTCTAATTTGGCTAAGTCATTCAAATTTATCATATAAACATTGCCATGCCTATATCCTATAAATTTAATGCCATCGTTAATAGGACTAGTCACAATGCAAACAGATGATTCAAAAACTACTTTATACCCTTTATCACAGAATTGACTAATGCTAAGTAAGTTATGCTTTAAACCTTTAACTAGTAAAACATTCTCAATGTATTTGGAGGGAGTGATACCAATGTTACCTATCCCGATGATCTTTCCTTTGCCATTATCTCCAAAGGTGACCATCCCTCCATCCTTAGCATCAAGCGTGATGAATTGTGATTCATCACCAGTCATGTGTCTCGAGCATCCGCTGTCAAGATACCATTTCCTGTTTCCTTCTTGGGATGCTAGACACACCTGCAATCAAAGGTCAAGTCTCTGTCTTAGGTACCCAAGCTTTCTTGGGTCCTTTTGGGTTAGTCAGAATGGTTCCTTTTGGAACCCATATTTTCTTTATAGTTGTATTGGTAGATTTAAGGCATGTGTATGATTTATGTCCTATTCTACCACATTTGAAACAAGTAATATTTGTAGACTTGTTACTTGGATAATTTACATAAATATCCTTCAGAAACTTTTGTTTCTTCAGAGGTTTATAGCCAAGTCCAGCCTTATCATATATAGCTTTCTGATTTTCAAGGATCATATTTAGTTTGTTTGAACTTAAGGTAAACTTATCTACTATAGATTTCAGCTTGTTAATTTCATCCTTTAAGTTTTGATTTTCTTGACTCAAGATGAATTTTTTAATTGAAAGAATTTCAGCTTGTTTCACTAAGGACTGATTTTCCAATTTCAGTTCTTTGTTTTTCTTCCCTAGTTTCTTTAATTCATCAATTGAATCATAGAATGCTTCATGCAATTCTTCAAATGTGAATTCACTAGTGGATTCAGAAGTTACCTCATTTTCATGTGCCATCAGGCACAGATTGGCTTGTTCTGTTGAGGTTTCCTCGTCAGAGCTTGAGTCATCACTCGCACTCCAAGTCGCCATCATTGCCTTCTTTTTGAACTTTTTGGGACCTTTCTTCAGTTGTGGACATTCGGATCTGAAATGTCCCGGCTTCTTGCACTCGTAGCATGTAAGGGGTTGATCTTTCTCTTTTTCTTTGCTTTGTTCCCCTTTTGTGAATTTCTTTCTCATCCCCTGTTTCCTTTTTCTTAGAAACTTCTTAAATTTTCGGGTGATGAGTGCCATCTCTTCATCCTGTTCTTCATCTTCAGATTCATCCGTTTCATAATCAGGTAAAGTTGTGGATTTGAGGGCAATGATTCTTTTCTTTTTAACTTCATCCTCCTGATGTTGCTTCATGCTAAGTTCATGAGTCATTAAGGATCCAAGAAGCTCTTCTAGAGGTAGAGTGTTCAAGTCCTTTGCTTCTTGGATGGCAGTCACTTTGGCTTCCCAAGTTCTTGGCAGTGACCTGAGAATCTTCCTTACAAGTTCACTGTTAGTATAAGATTTGCCAAGACTCTTCAAACCATTAATTATATCAGTAAAACGAGTAAACATGGCAGTTATGGACTCATCATGCTCTATTTTGAACAATTCATATTTATGTACAAGCATGTTTATTTTAGACTCTTTTACTTGATTTGTTCCCTCATGGGTTACTTCTAACCTATCCCATATTTCTTTAGCAGATGCACAAGTAGAAATGCGATTGAATTCACTAGCATCTAGTGCACAATAAAGAACATTCATGGCTTTGGCATTTAATTGTGCCAATTTCTTGTCAACCTCATCCCATTCTTTCTCGGGTTTGGTTGACTCCTCACCATCTATAATCTTGGTGGGTGTGTGAGGACCATTCACTATGATACTCCACATATCATAGTCGAGTGCTTGTATGAAAATCTTCATCCGAGCTTTCTAATAGGTGTAATTAGACCCATTGAAAAGTGGAGGTCGGTTTGTTGATTGCCCCTCGGCTAGAGAAGTACCAACATGGGTTGCCATAGATCTTTGACTCTTTGATTGTTAGATCAAAGAAGGGCTAGAGCACCGGCTCTGATACCACTTGTTGCCCAGCTATGCAACCCAAGAGGGGGGGGGGTGAATTGGGTTTCTAAAAATTTTAAGCCCAACTGATTACTTATGAATAACAAAACAAAGACTTTAATTCAATATTAATTACCTAAAGCAGGAATGCAAGAATATAATAAAGAAATAAAGTGAAGCGATAAAGCACACCACAAACATAAGGATTTATAGTGGTTCGGTGCCAACCTTGCACCTACATCCACTCCCCAAGCTCCTACTTGGAAATTTCAATCCACTATCTTTGTATTCAACCCGAATACAAAACGTCGGAAACTCCGACACTAGCTATCCCAAGCTAGATCACTTGTTTTCCGGGTACAAGTAAACCCAAAACACTCCGATTTCAGGTTCGGATCAACCTTTCCTTGTTTTGAAAATCGGAGTGTTTTGGGTTTACTTGTACCCGGAAAATAAATGATCTAGCTTGGGATAGCTAGTGTCGGAGTTTCCGACGTTTTGTATTCGGGTTGAATACAAAGATAGTGGATTGAAATTCTCAAGTAGGAGCTTGGGGAGTGGATGTAGGTGCAAGGTTGGCACCGAACCACTATAAATCCTTGTGTTTGTGGTGTGCTTTATCGCTTCACTTTATTTCTTTATTATATTCTTGCATTCCTGCTTTAGGTAATTGATATTGAATTAAAGTCTTTGTTTTGTTATTCATAAGTAATCAGTTGGGCTTAAAATTTTTAGAAACCCAATTCATCCCCCCCCTCTTGGGTTGCATAGCTGGGCAACAATCTTTTTAAGTGGTCTCTTGTTTAGGGTTGAAATGAATGCTTGAAGAACTTTTTTCAAATCTCTTCCTTGTCTTTAATTTCCTCTTTTAAGTATCTTTTTATAACTTCAAATAATGGTGGAGAGTAATCTGGGCTGAAATAGAGCCATTAGAGCACATTAAATGAGCATTAAATGCAATCGAAACGGGTTAAAAACTAGCTGTTGCGAAAATTTTCCATCACAGGGGTCGACTCATAGGGTCGACTCATGCTTATGGGTCGACTCATGGGGTCGACCTCTGTGAAAAAAAGCAGAAAATGACTATTCTGTAATTTTGGCCTGCAGAGCAGCAGAGGTCGACTCATGCCAAGAGGTCGACTCATGGGGTCGACACATAGAGTGTGCCAGCCAAAAATTTTGCATGCCGTTCAGCCCTTTTAGCCATGAGTCGACTTATGGGGTCGACTCAAAAATATAAACCTGATTTTCTTATAAAATATACTTCCAAAAATATTGAAATTATCTCCAATAGATTACACATCTTTTGTTCTTGCTCTTGAGGCTTCCGAATCAGGTCTGATAAAATTTTGATTTTGCCCCTGAAATATAATAAATCTTTTTTCAAGCCAAAATCATTAGTAATCCCCTCAAATGCTTTGTAATCATCAAAATCAATTCAAGGAGCAACATTAGTTTATTAATAATTTAAAAAATTATAAAATTATAAAATTTTTAATTTTTATTTTATTAAAATTTATTTTATTATATTATTTATTATTAGAGTAAGTAAATCAAATATTTTTTTCATATTTTTAGATGAAATAATAACATATTATTTTTTTAAAATACTAATTTATTATTATTTAAAAATAATAACATATTATTTTTAATTTTAAAAATAATAACATACTAATTTATTTTTTAAAAAATAATATTTTTATTATTTTTTTAAAATAATATGTTTTGAGATTTGAATTGATCCATCGAATCAGATCAAACAATGTTGTCTTATTTTATATTGATTGTTATTATAATTATCTTTTTATATTTTATAATATAATGAATAATTTTATTATCTTATTATTGGTACCTTTGTTAGCATATTTTCTAAATTTAACTTATAGTATCATCTTACTTTATATTGACTGTTATTGTAATTATCTTTTTGTATTTTATAACTGCACTTATTTTGTTATTTATTTCATATTGTTGGTATTTAATTATAAATCTCTTAGTTAGCAAGATTTAAGACATATTTAATATATACTGATAAGAATAATATCAGTATTAATTTTTGTTTGAGATTTTTTTTATTTTCATGGATATGATGGACAGTCGCTAAACTCTATTAGATCAAACAGTGTTGTCTTTTTTATTTTATTAAAATTTATTATATTATTTATTATTGGAGTAAATTAATTGAGTGATTTTTTTTCATATTCTTATATGATTTTGTTGTCTTAGTTATATTTGCTCATATCACTTAACAGTGGAGTATTTGATCATTTAGATGGTTTCTTTTCTCCTATTATATTTAGCTTTTTAACTCCATCTAAATAGATTTTTAGATCAAAATAAAATCTTATTCTAAAGAGACATAATGTATATGATGTTAGACAGGTTTAAGAAAAAAATATATCGAATTTTAAAATTTTTTAAGATATTTTTAATAATTTTAGTTCATAGCCCTTTAAATATATTAAAATATATTTAGAATTTATTTTTAATTAGTTGTCTCTTAATTATAATTTCATAAATAGACATTGTTAAAATTTTGTCACGAAAAAATTTGAAAGAAATTATGAAGAAATTAGAATTGCTTAAATCAATATACGAAATCGAGATTTAATATAATATAATGAAGTTATTGATCGCACTTACCAGATAAGATTGTGAATCTCATTATTTTTTTTATTATTAATTTTTTATTATATAAATATATTATTATTTTTATGGTATTTGGTCTATTCTAAAATGAATTTTAAATCAATACTGGAAAAGATCTTGTCTTTTTATTTTTTTTGTTTTCATTGATTTTTTGCATATTTTTTTTTTATTTATCTTTTACTTTTTTCATTCACTTTTTCTATTCATAGGAGTCACAACTTGGTGGGAGGCTTGGACTAGCTAAATAGGAAAGTTTAGATTGTCTCAATTGGATGGGAAGTGCCGAGCGAACGAAATAATTCTGTCATTATTATTTTATTATTTTACTATCAATAGTTTAAAAAATTTATTACTATCTTAATGATAATTTTAAATAAATTTTTAAAACTAAAAATAAAATTTTAAATAAGGATGATACTTAATATCTTATACATGATGTATATAGTTGTTTGTTGTACTATTGTTAAGTACCAACTACTTTACATTGAATGATTGTATGTTTCTAGAATGTGCAAATAGGATCAATATAGATTTTTAAAAAATAAAAATATTTAATATTTAAATATTAAATATTAAAAATTTAAAATTATGGATTATTTTTTAATTATTTTGATTTATATTTTGTTATGAAATTCAATTCATTGATACTCTAATAAATTTTTTTGATATTCATATTTTTAATTTAGATAAAAAAATGATATTAGATGAAGATTAATAAAAATATAAATTCATCGACTAATAAAAATATTATATATTATATTATATAAAAAATATATATTAATAAAATATTTTAAATTTTTATTTTGATGTAAGATAAATCTCACCGCGTAGCGTGGGTTATACATTAGAGATGTAATAATTCTCAGATAATCCTGATATAATGTTTTGGATGCACTTGCGTGTTCTACGATGGTAAAAAGCCATGTCTAATAATGACAACGGTGTCTTTTCGGTGCATCAATTAAATATTGCATTCACTTTAATAGACATGACATCATTAAGGCGTGGGCTTCACATTCAAAACACACACACACACACACACTCACGGCATATCCAACACATTCAAAGAACATTCCATGCATGCATTATTCGGTTAATAGCATTGTCCCTTTCCATGCATGCTTTATTCAAAATGATCGTTTTTGTTATGGTCTGGTGCTTATAATAACATTATGCCAAATAATTATTTTTGTTACGAAAGATTTATGCTCAGAGGCCCGATATGATGGACTAGATCAGATATTTTATAGAAGATGATTGCTCGATGAAGGTGATATAGGATATTTGGATTTTGAGCTTTCCTCTATCTTACAGGCCGATTTTTATCAGCAACGAGATAGAGGACCATATGAGGATGTCTGACATCATTACTACTGACACTTTTGACTGGAGAATATAGGAGATCACTCGATTTTTGGGGAGCCACTTGCGGAGCAGATTCTTGCCATCCCACTTCCGATGCACCCCACTCAGGATGTGAGGGTCTAGAGGTGCTCCTGTTGCCTGAAAGTTCTCTTGAGAGATCTATCCAGTTTGTATAGCCCGACGCCTTCTAGATGAATTGAGGCTGCCTAGATTTGGAGAGTTACCATTCATCCTAGAGTGCGGATCTTTTTTCTGAAAGCTTGTTTGGAATCAGCTTCCTACTTAAACTCTTCTCAAGGAGAGGGGCATGGAAGTTCCGACCTTGTGCCCAATTTGTGGGGTGGAGGATGAGTCTGCTGAGCACACTATCCTGCACTGCCCTAGGACAAGAGCTATTTGGAGATAGGCGGACGGTTATCCTTGAGAGATGAGCACTGAACCATGGTTGGTGTCCTTCTTTGGCTTGATCCATTAGAGTGTCGCTGACAGGATGTCTATTATTGGTGAGCGGATAACTTATATTGTTTATCAAACTTAGTTGTTAAGGAACAGCCTTATCTTCGATAGTGAGGTGATTTTTATTCATCGGGTGCTGGAGAGAGCTGTTTGTTTAGCTTAAGAGTGTTAGGATTTGATGTCTCGAGATTTGATCCATATTGAGTCCACAGCGAGGTCCGCGACGAAAAATGAAGTCCAACGAGCCCAAGATCAACTCAAACGGAGTTCGGATAGTCGAGATATGCTCGATTGAAGTCAGTACAAAATTCGGAGTAGCAGAGGACCGCCGGCGGCCGGCGGCGTGATTGCGGCAGTGCGCAGCCTGGGCGCACAGAGCCCGACCCAGCGTGCAGTGCACGGCCCAGGCTCGGGCGCATGCATGTGGGGTGCGGCTTAAGCCCAGGCGCCAGCACGCGGGCGCAGCCCAGGCCCATGCGAGCCCGTGCCTGGGAGCCCGTACCCCGATCTACCGTGGATCGAGCGGTGCATGGGATGGTCTGTGGACCGAGTGGGCATTTCTCCTCAGTTTCTCATGGTGCACTGTGGACCGTGTGGCATTTCACGCGTGATTCTTGCGGTTTATGGGACTGTTTCATGGATCGATCGTGATTTGACGGC
This sequence comes from Elaeis guineensis, assembly GCF_000442705.2. Taxonomy (NCBI): domain Eukaryota; kingdom Viridiplantae; phylum Streptophyta; class Magnoliopsida; order Arecales; family Arecaceae; genus Elaeis; species Elaeis guineensis. The sequence continues at coordinate 35,192,783 of NC_026002.2, forward strand.
TTTGGGAGCTGCCAGTTGAGATCCAACGGTCTAGGGAAGTTCTTTTGGGATTATTACGAGTCCTAATCCTAATTTAAGTCAGATTTAAGCCTTTAAAAGGCTGATCCCGTGAACAGAGGTGGTGTGGTGGCGTGGTGTATCGCGCGCGGCTTCATTAGCTGCGGAAACCCGAACCAGAGAGAAAGCAAACACCATACCGAGAGGAGAATGAGCAGGAAGGCTCCTAGACAACAGACAGCGGTCGCTTCAGGGGTTCAAGGGGGTCTTCCTAGAGAGAGAGCTTCTGTGAGGGAGAACTTTCTGTAAGGAAGAAATTGGGTGTACGAGAGTTGAGAGTGAGATATCTTCTTGTAATATTTCTTTTTCTCATAGTGAAGTTTGTATGCCCCATGGAGGCGAGCTTTTTTTAGCTGGTCCACATCTTTGATTGTTTTCTATTTTATTTTTTCTTTCTTCCTGTTGTATCGTGCAGTATCGAAAAGATCCTGGAAGGTGGTGTCTTGGCCAGACATTCACCCTACAAGTGATATCAGAGCGAGGCGGTACAAAGACTTAGATTATAATGGTGGTGAGCAAGACTGAAGATGGAGAAGACAGGATCAATCAAGATAGAGATCAACAAGTTTGATGGAAAAAGCAATTTCTCCTTATGGCAGATAAGGATGAAGGACGTGCTTATCCAACAAGGGTTGATCGATGCTCTCTTATGTGAGGAGAAGCTGACTACCATGAAGGTGCAGGATTGGAGGCGGCTCCAGATGCAGGCGGTAAGTACCATCCGCATGTATCTAACAAATGAGGTGGTGATCCATGTGCTTAGTGGGACTTTCCCTATGGTGCTGTGGTCGAAGCTCGAGGAGTTGTACATTATGAAATCTCTCACCAATACTCTTTTCCTCTGGAGGCAGTTCTATCAGCTGTGGATGACTGAGGGACAGAGCATGCAGGAACATCTAAGCCACTTCCAGAAGATCCTCATCGACCTCTTCAGCATTGGCGAGAATGTTAAGGAGAAGACCAGGGCACTGGTTTTGTTAGCATCGCTTCTCCCTTCGTATGAGTCTTTGGTGACTGCTCTTTTAGTGGAAAAAAGCACCATCAAGATGGATAAGGTCACCGCAGTGATACTCTAGAATGAGGTTCTTAGGAAGAAGAATCCGACTTCGAGCTCAGGTGACGGTAGCTCAGCTTTGATAGTTTCTGGAGGAGCAGGAGGAAGTAGATGGAGCCATAGGAGATCGCGACGAGGGTGGTCCAAGTTTAGGAGAGATTTGAGTAAAATCAGATGTTACCGGTGTGAAGAGTTGGGGCATCTAGCTAGAGATTGCCTTAACTTAGGGATCGGACGATGGCTACTGTAGCGACAGCAAGTAGCGATTCAGAGAAAAATATTCTGAAAATATCTGACAAGGTATCTATTTCTTTCCAGCAGTGGATTTTAGATTCTGATGCACCTATCATGTATGTTGTAGAGAAGAGCAGTTTGACTCTCTGAAGAATAGTGAGGGCACTATTTATTTATCGGATGGATCATGCTGTGCGATCAGAGGCATCGGGATGGTCAGCTGGAGGACACATGATGGTGCAATAAGGAGATTGGAGGAGGTCTGATATATATCCAATTTCAGACGGAATCTTATCTCATTAAGCAGACTAAATTCGAAAGACTACAGAAGGGTAGCTGGTGGAGGAATCTTGAAAGTGCTGCGTGGCGATAGGATTATTCTGGAGGAGAAGAAGAGGAGGAGAGGATATTATTACCTGATGGGGAGTCCAGTGCGAGGTGGAGCTTCAGGAGCCAGGAGGAGTCCAAAGTGAGGTGGAGCTCCAGGTGGAGGTGGATCGGGCACGAGACAGGAGACTCGAGAGGATGAAAGGCGATATCGCAAGGTGAGATTCCTATTGCCGCAGGATGATACCCCGAGTAGGTCTCAGATCAGGAGGAGCACAGCATACAATGGAGATGAGATCGAGCGATCTGGCTCGACTCCCATGTTTGTCCATCCATAATCAGCAGGCGATTATCCCAGAGCATGGGGGCGAGGAGATCCAGAAACTCTCAAAATTAGGAGGAGGCCGAATATCAAGTCGAGGTAGAGATTGTTAGAATTTGATGTCTCGAGATTCGATCTATATTGAGCCCACAACGAGATCTGTAATGAAAAATGAAGTCCAACGAGCTCAAGATCACCTCAAACAGAATCCAGATGGTCGAGATATGCTCGATTGAAGTTGGTACGGAACTTGAACAACGGAGGACTGCTTGTGGCCGCGGGCGGTGGTGCGCTGCAGCATGCGGTAGTGCGTGGCCTGGGCGCGCAGAGCTCGACCCAGCGTGCAGTGCACGCGCGTGGGGCACGGCCCAGGCCCAGGCGCGCGCGTGCGGACGCGGCCCAGGCCCACATGAGCCCGTGCTTGGGAGCCCGTAGTCCGGTCTATTGTGGACCAAGCGGTGCATGGGATGGTCTGTGGACCGAGTGGGCATTGTCCCTCGGTTTCTCGCAATCCACCATGGACCGTGCAGCATTTCACGTGCGATTCTCACGGTCTATGGGATTGTTTCATGGATCGATCACGATCTGACGGCTCTGGGAGCTATCGGTCGAGATCCAACGGTCTAGGGAGGTTCTTTTGGGATTATTAGGAGTCCTAATCCTAATCTAAGTCAGGTTTAAGCCTTTAAAAGGTTGATCCTATGAACAGAGGTGGTGTGGTGGCATGGTGTGTCACACGTGGCTTCATTAGCTATGGAAAACCCGAAGTAGAAAGAAAGCAGATGCCGTATCGAGAGGAGAAGGAGCAAGGAGGCTCCTGGACAGCGGACTGCAGTCGCTTCAGGGGTTCAGAGGGGTCTTCCTAGAGAAAGCTTTTGTGAGGGAGAACTTTTTGTGAGGGAAAAACTGGGTGTATGAGGATTGAGGGTGAGATCTTCTCTTGTAATATTTTTTTTCTCATAGTGAAGTTTACATGTCCGATGGAGGTGAGCCCTTTTTGGCTGATCTACGTATTTGATTGTTTTCTGTTTTATTTATTCTTTTTTCTTGCTACATCATGTGGTATCGAAAAAATTCTGAGAGGTGGTGTCCTAGCCAGACATCCACCCTACAAAGAGTACTATCAGTTTGATACTGCCACTCTGTTCCTTAACATCCCTGATCTCTAGAGCTCTCCGGCTACCCCGGCAGCAACTCATAGGATTCTTTCCATTTTCTGGGAGCCCCCATCCTTGAAATTTATCAAGATCAACTTTGATGGCAGTGTCAGGGACAGCAAGGGCGGAGCTGGTTTTATCATTCGTGGCCCTGATGAGAGACTTTTGGTGGTTGGTGGTTCCCACTTATTTGAGCTTTCTGTCCCAGTTGCGGAACTTCACGTCACTTAGACAGGTGTCACCTTTGTCAGACAATAGTTTCACGCCGACAGGATGATCCTGGAGAGTGACTCTGCTACTGTCAACTCGTGGATTCAAGATGACACCAGGCAACTCGAGAGTCATCCGTTTATCCGGGATGTTAGGGCCTCCTTTCGCCTAGCTATTGCAGTGAGAGTCCGGCATGTCTACAGGAAGAAAAACACTGCAGCAGATTGGATGGTGACTTTTGTTGCTGAGAACTCCGATGACTGACTATGGAGACAGGACGAGGTTTGCCCGCAGGCATTGCTAAATTTTGTGTATCTTGACCTTTTGGGTTGTTCTCGCACTAGATTGGTGTAATCGCCCATTTTTACCAAAAAAAAAAGAAAAGAAACATATTGCAATGGAAAATCCCATGTTGTGATATTAAGAGCATGTTTAATATACTAGATCCTTAAAATTGGAAACAGAATTTCTAGTATTGTAGAATATGAGGCCTTGTCCAGCCCATACCAATTAGCTCTCTCCCAGCTCGATTCAGGCTGACCCACTCAGCAGATATTCTTGTGAATTTTGTGAATATAAAAAATTCTTTGTGCATTGCACACCACATGCGGTGATCGGCTCACGCACAGGTCGGGCCGTGTGAAAAATTTTTTTTTTACCGGCCCTGTGCGTGAGCCGATCACCGTGTATGATGCGCACATTCTATACCGTGCACGGTGCACAAAGAATTTTTCTTGTGAATATATATCTGTCCTAGCTTATGGTACTGTAGGTCTTACTAGATTGCACAAGATTATCAAAATAGACTCTCAATATTTCTATAGTAACTAGCATTAGATTAAGAAAGCCACTTTTGCATGGCAGGCCACATGCCCACATATAGGCTTGATGAAATGAAAATAAATAAGGTGTTTTTTACACTACATGATTGGTGCTTCAGCATTATGGTTACTATTATCACAACTTTGATCAACCTCCATGCATTTATCACTATTTTGAGCAAGCTTTGTTGTGATAGAAGCATATAATGCAAGATATATATATATATATATATGACTAATTGGGTGCGATTATGTCTTGAAATTGAATTTATTTTTGAAACAATGTAATCTTCTTTGTTCTCCCTACTCTTTATTATTATTTTTTCCTCTTGGATGCTTACATGAGCACAAATGCATGACTAACAATACAGATTTTCCTACCAAGTTACTAACCTTCTTTGTTTTACTATGAGCCCTTATCCTTCCTAAAGTTTACCAAAGCAGGATTTTGGTTTGAAATTCTCGAAGGTTGGAGTTAGTTGATATATGGTTGACTCTAAAAATCCCCTCAATTCTTCATAAAGCTTTCCCAACTTGGAATTCCATAAACAACCTATTTTGATAGAAGTCTTAAATGTTGCTAATGATCTATAAGGTTTGCTGTTGCTGTTGTTGTTGCTGTTTTATTGTACAGTAATTTCTGGCTCAAAAAATCACTCAAAAACGTTGCAAAATGAAACTCACAATTAATTGATACAACACAAGTATTTATCAAATGTCCATTATGCACACATCATGTACATATGCTGTTCACAATAGTTGCTTCTTAAATCTTAAATTACTCAAAAAAAATGTTGCTTCTTAAATAATAAAGTTGCCATCTAAATGTAGAAACTCAATCATTTGTGTGCTTACCTATCCAAGTAGATTTAAGCAGCTAGCAGAGACATGTTAGGGGCAGTGCAACCTAAAGTGTCTTTGAGGAAGAAAATTTCCAAAGGTAAAGCTAAATATATCTTACCTTTTGCCTTTTTTCAAAAAAAATACCTTTAAAGAAAATGTCATGTGGTCTAACAGCCCAAGCGTTTGAAGTCGATGGTACAAAAATTTGTTTCCCTGGACTGAAATTTTAACACAAATTTTTAAGGAATCAGAAGCCAATAGTAAGACGTTTGTTTGAGTATATTTTGACTCGAAGAATCCAGCCATGTGGTTTGAGTAAGGTATGCTGGCACCAACGACAGTGAATCCCAATAAGATAAATTATTACTACATGATAAAGTTAGCATAGTTGAATAATTCGAAGGCAATGCATATCCATCTACTTAACTTTTTAACTTTTCCATCCTTTTCCGATGCTTTAACGGCTACCATTCCCCACTCCACTCTCCTCTTTCTACGAGAAAAGATACAAGAAACATGGGTGAATGATTGCCCAACACACCTATTAAGGGACTCATTACAACCATGATGGATTTCTATGCTTCTATGATGAAAGGAATCTCAAATCTATAGCAAATCATCTATAACCTTTGACGTTTCAGCTGCAGGTCTGAAAATAATTGATAGAAGACCAGAAGAATCAATGTACTGCTCTCAGCATAGTTGTCTGAGAGGGATATTCATAAAGATAAAAAAATATTTTAAGGACTTAATAATATAATATAATGTCACTAAACTAAACTTCTAATAATCATATGAAAAAGACTGATCAACTTCCATGAGAAGGGAAGAGCAAGGAACAAAAGGTCTATGACAACATCTAAGGTCTTCCACAATAACAGTTCAAACTGAATTCCCTCAAGATGGGAGTACTTGGTCTCAGTAATCTTAATATCCTTCAAACAAAACCTTATCTTCCAACAGTTCCTCCATATTGTTCTAGTCACTTGCATTTTAATTTTCACCACCGGCTGTCTCGGTGTGCAATCTCTTCTTGCCATGAATGGATACACCGAAGAGCTTGACGGTGCTGTCAGACTCCCCGGTGATGGTCGCCGAGAAGTGATTTTTTAATGCTTTCTGGAGCTCCGAAGGAGTTTGAAGTCGATCATCAGCAAGTCTGCTAGGCCTTGGGTTCACAAGCCTTTGGTCAGGGGGTACTGGGTGACATGGCTTTGGATGAAGTAGATTATGTCATTGTATAGCTTCTTCATGTGTGTGAGCTCTGATAAGAGGAGGGAGTTCTTTCTCTTCAGTCTCTGATTGTCCTCCGAAAGAGCCGAGAGGAACTCGGCGTCGCCGCTCGGGAGCGGTAGGGGAGGCTCAATCCAGCTGGTTGTTTCATCTGGACCTTGGAAAGGAGGTGGTGATCGATGATGGTAGTGTTGGTGGTAGTGGTGAGGAACTTGAGGGCTTTTCCTTCTGTGGATCTCAGAGAGTAAATGCTTCTCTCCTTTTCTGAAGAACTCATTTGCGAACTCCCACCTATCTGCAACAATCTTTCTGAATCCCTGAAAGTATATAAAAGATAAACACATTAAATTTCTTTCTTACTCTCCTTTGCACACCACATCTATGGAGTTGCACATAACCCATGTGAAGTTTTAATAGCTTCATGGATTTTCTAACATTGAAGATAAGAAATTCTGACATGAATGAATAGAGCAAGCTGAGTTGTAACTCGAGCAGAGAGACACATGAGAGATTATGGAGGAGAAACAAAATAGTTTGTTAAAATCCTACAACATGATGTTCTCAAAAATTAATAAAATCATCCAACATTGTGTGATGGGACCTCAAGAAAGATTAAGGGATGGGACAGAAGTCATCTTATCCAAGTCACTTGGTGATGCTGATCAAGTCCATCGTGAACCAACTTCATACAACATTTTGAGAAAATAAAAAGTAGGTGACAACAAGAATTTTTTTTCCATCAGACGGTTACTGAAAGAAATAAAGTTCTCTTACTAAAACAGTATATAGAAAGCTAAGAACTGTCGCAAATAAGGAAAAGAAATACAAATTGCGATCTTTTTCTTCATAAACTAGACAGTAAATCCCATTGAAGTCGAGAACTGAACTTCATGGAAGGATCACAGTGAAGAAAGCCAGATGACAGCATTTCTAACTGTGGAAAATAAAATAACCTACTGAAACAAATGGAAGAAAAAGCATTCTTCAATATGATATTTTTGAAGGAAAAATCTATCAAGAGATTTTGAGATGCTTACATAGGTGTTGAGCTGCCTTACAAAGCTTGAGAAGTTGTTGTGCTTGAAGTAGTTGGGCAGGAGATCCCTTGCAAATTCAGGAGGTCTCCACACCACAAAGGTGGTCTCATCTTCACCCCAGGATACAATGTGATCAGTGCAAGGATCATCAACTAGTTGGTAGGTCTTGGTCAGGAAGGGTGCCGGAACTGGCTTGTGAGAGTCCACAGAAACCATCATCTCACCACATCTCTCCATCAAGAAAGCCATTAAAAAGCAAAGAGAGAACAGGAGCCCCAATATTACCTCTAGCTCTCTCAAATAAGCTTCTCTCTCTCTCTCTCTCTCTCATGATTATATATGCACAGGCTTTTGTGATCACAGGACTCACAAATATGCTTCATTTAATGTTTTTACATGTACATTTAACACAAGAGCCAATTAGTAGTTCATTAGCTTTTTCAGCATTATCTAAAAACAATCGGAACCTTTCTAGCCGCAACCTTTTTTTTTCTGGATCATCGGCTGTAACATTTTACAATCATTTACTTGACAATGGTGAGAGCTTATGGGAGATCGTGAAAGCTTTCCGTAAATGTTTAGCGAAAAAACAAGACTTTTGCTAAATATCTTCCCACATTACGAAGGAACGATTTTTCCTCGGATATTTGCGCTTATTATTGGTGTTAGGTCATTTTGTCACCATACAAATAAATAGGCCTATAAGTTGTTTTAATTCTCAATAAGTGCTGTGTTAAATATGCATATGACAAGCATATTCTCTATTTGAGTCACCACAAAGAATTCTCTCCTTGTCAGCATGAGCTTAGAACTGTAGGCAATGGACCATATGACAACCTAGATAATACTTTATCCACCTTCTCGTCCTCTACAACCCAGTGAAGGTAAGATCCAATCCCAGATGATTTTACGATTACCAAATATTTTACTAGCTTGGTAAGGTAAATGTTCGGGTAAATATGATTCAGATTCTTTTGTAGCATCATTAATTAGATCCATAGAGCCATCTTCATGTGAATAAGATTAGAATGTTAGTAACATAAGGACTAAACATAAGATCATTTCCAAGTTCCAATGTTTTCTAATGCTTGTTCAAAGCTAGGCGCAAAAAATATTAGCAGTATATATATGTGGAAACTTTCAAGGAGTAACGATAGATTGACGTTTAGATAAACATCCTTCCCTGTACATATTTTTTCTCCAGCACTCTACAGGTTTTTTTTGTTTGGCCTGGTCGAATACTTTATAGTATCTTTTGTAGTTCCAAGGCATGTCCGTGACTTAGATGGTATGGGAAAGGTGTTTAGTGGAGAGTATAATTTAATTATCCTCTGCAGACTTGCGCTTTTGGTGAAAGATTTTTTTCCTATTGCCTGTTTCTGATGTTGGCCTGCATGGTGGGGCTCAAACCTGCTCCTTCCGCACATTAATGAAGTTTCAAACATACAACAGACATTCCCAACTTTTCTTATCAGAGGTGGCACTTGGGATTAGGGAGATTTGGTGTTAGTCCTGCACAAGTTTGCCAGTCCATATAGACAAGTTTTTCTAATATATATCTTTGAGAACATAACCACACCAGCAGATGGTGTGGTGAAAGATAAGCTCTCTCTCTCTCTCTCTCTCAAAAGGAGAGCTATGGTCCATGTCCCTTTCCTTCCCTTTCTCTTTCTCTGTTATCTTCCAAGCATCAGTTATAGTTTGGTCAAAGTATATATATAACAAAGTATACATCCATAGTAAGCCAGTCATGAGGCAGGCTTGGGTTTCAGCATGGTTCCCAGATACCAAAAGACGCAAGTTATATAGTCTCATAAATTCAGATGAACAGGTGAGCCTTTGCTTGCATCGATATAGCACAGAAGAGGGTGTCGAGGGAGAGGGGTTCACTTACCTTAATTTCTTGTTAAAAAGAAATGGAGAAAAAGAAATAAAATATAATTTGCAGCCAAAGAAGGCAGTGTTGCCCAGTGAGAACTATTGACAGAATTTGAATATTGTGGAAGATTCTATTCCACATATGACAACTTGGTTATACATGGCATGCATACATCACCCGACCTATCTCTATCCACATGTGACCCACCGGCCACTGCTTAGGAAGTCAGGTCTAGATCTCTCTTTGACTGCCAAAGAAATGAATAAATAATGTTTGAGAGGGATTACAAGCACATTATCTTGTCTCACTTTGGCCCACACCCTCTCTCCACTCTGCACAAATGTAGTTGCATACATGTGACAATGGTAAAAACAAAGCATGTCCATGCATGCATGTGAGGATAAGGTTGGATTTATCCATGGACAACTAGAATAGTCCAACAGGGTTCAACCCCTAGAAGCTCACCAAAACCAAATCATTATAGTGAAGGATCTAGCTTCCATACACGAACTTGGATTTTTGGATGATGTCATACAATAGGCTTAATTAGTTCTGACGCATTCTTATGATAGATAATTAGACCACATTTCAGCTTAATGATCAACAAAACTCAAGCTCAAAATTAGAGACTAATCAGCAGTACCTTCCCTCTCTTCATTTCACCAGGGGAGAAAGTGGGGTCGTCACAATTTAATGGGATGTTCAAACTTATCCCTGGCCTTGTTCCAGAGGAGAGCTTAAAGGATGCCAAGACCATATATCAAGGGCATGTTATCCCTGGCAGAAAGTCCATTTCTTGTCCCTCGTAAGAGCTTTTATATATTGGAAAAGGAAAAGGAGAAAAGACACTCCAAAGATGAGAGCTAGCTTGACAAAGGAAGCTTTACAGAGAACAACTTCTTTTCCCCCAGGAATATGACAGCAAGGTGGGTCAGTGGCTCTCAGAGCATTAAGAGGAAACTGATTAAAGTCTGTGCACATAAAGGCGATGTAAAGAAGAATTTACCATGGCTTTCTATCCCCCCAACATGCGCCCCCCCCCCCCCCCCCGTTCTCTCTCTCTCTCTCTCTCTCTCATACACTTGCATGTGGAAATGGACATTGATGGTAGGACTTGGAGCATGGAAACCCCTGGAATGGACCATGTAGGGCATGTGGTTGCTGGTATTTAGTTCAATGAGGTGGGTTGTGGTCAAATGAGTCCAAATGGGTGCATGCATGAGTGGACCTTGAGTGAGTTCATGTGCATGAGTGCTCCAGAAAACTACCAAAACCATGATCTGGTGGGAGTCGGCACCATGGCCATGCCTGCTTTGTTGGCATCTTGTTCTTCCACATGGAGTCACATGAGGTGCCAGTCTGGGAAACCAATGTTTCTGTTTGTGTCGACGATGGAAACACAATGGAAAATCGAGGGAAATGACGGTAGAATAAGTACAAAACTTAGGAAAACTTATATAAGAAATATAATTATATACGTCTGGCAGGGCTGCAACTTGTGCTTGGATCTCTCGAACTGGCCAGACCCAACTGGTACATTATGTCGTGTTTTTTTAGCAATAGCACAATATGATGTATCATAACAACACATATATACATACATACGTATGTACGTACTTACATATATGTATGTAGGTACGTACATATGTATGTATGAGAGCAAACCCTATTTTGCTTTTACATTTTTTTTTTTTTTTTTGAAATCTATGTAGATGTGACCGCAGTGAATGGTTATTTGGACAGCCACCTAAGAAAGTATGAAGAATTAAAGCTAAGGCAATGGCAGCACAACCTATAAATATGACAAAAAAAATTAAGACCATGCTTAGTCGGAGGGGAATAGGAATAAATAATTTTTATTTTTAGCTATTTGGTTAGAAAAAATTTCACTCCCACTTCTATTCTTAATAATAGATCTTTTTGATATATCTCAGTCTTCGTGGCAAAAAATAAATAATTCCTATTTTAGCTGTTTGGTTGGAAGAAGTTTCATTCCCACTTTGATTCTTAGTAATAAATCTTTTTGCAATATCTCAGTCTTCATGGTAAGAAAGAGAAATTACATGCATCATGTGGGTTTCAAAATCTAATCCCGACTCTCTTCTAGTATTCAAAGTTCGTTTAAATTCGGTCATAAACCAAATATAATGGAGGATATAGCTATTTTAATTTTCATTTCAATTCATTTCAATTTTGATTGCGAACCAAATTTGCCGTAATCATAGTAATGAGTGTGTATCCAATGATCTATTGCTATTTTTTTAAAATATTATGGTCTGATTAGTTCTGAATTTGCATGGTTCAACCCATGTTCTGGACGGGCTTCTCATACCAGTGCTGCATGTTGAATATTGATGTTTTTTGGGCTCAGAATAGCATCTCCTATCCATCAATTATAACTAGTATAGTCAGAGTGGAAATTGGCATCCCAATCTAATGCGTTCATCAAATCATAATATTCTATAGTCTTTGAGTTACTCATGAAGAATCTAGTGACTCACAAACCATTATGTACGAGCAATCGCGTTTCAGTCAGGTGGTTGGTCCCACTCTCCCAATTTGAAGTCATGTTTCTGCAATGATAGAAGGAAAAAAAAATGATGGCCATTAAATAATGGAATGATTGAAAATTGAAAAGAAAAAACATTTTTAAAGAATTCTTTTAATAAGGCGAGCACTTTGTCAACTATGGGTCATTAGCACTTAAATCCAAATACTAACAAGTGATGGATCCAAGTAGGTTTGAGAAATGGCTATGCATTTGGTTTTGGAACAAATAACCCGGAGTTAATTTACTTCTAACCCATTATACAAACTAACGACCATACTTTATGATCTGGAATGGTTTCTAGGATTAAATAGAAAAGTAGCTTTCCCATCTTTTTATAACATCCACCCTGTCCTCAAAATAAACCAGTAATTGTTCTATCATTTGTAGGATTAGCATGAAATAAACAGGCTAAAGGGATATTTGTTCCATTAATTTAACCCACTACTAGATGCAACACCCCCCAAGCTAGTCAACACTTGCTTCTCTGGGAACAAATGTTGGAAAACCATTAATGTCATATTCATTTAGAAGTTGCATACATTTAAGATTTTGCATTCACATTCGCACACAAATTAGCAGTTGGAGTAATTTTTCTTCTTTGTGCATTGTGAACCTTACTTGAGTGCACATTGGCCATCTAACTGCTTGACACATTTTATTATAAGTATTGCTCGACTAGGATGCAAAACGATTAGAGTGGAAGCATTATATATGTAAATGGTTTTAGCCAAAATGTTTCATTATTTTTTCATAGACCAGAACAATCATGGATCAAGAAGCTTGAGACCCATTAGGCCTAAGAAATCTGTTAGGATTTGACGTCTTGAGATTCGATCCATATTGAATCCACAGCGAAGTTCACGGTAAAAAGATGGAGTCCAACGAGATCAAGATCATCCCAAACGAAGCTCAGACGGAGGAGATACGCATTTTTAAAATCGACATGAAATTTGAGGTGGCTAAGGACCATCGGCGGGCGGCGGGCGGCGGGCGGAGCTGCGGCGGCACAGCCGCAGGCGGCGGTGCGCGGGCTGGGCGCGGCCTAGCGGGCGGGCCTGGCCCAAGCCCAGGTGCACGGGCGCGTGGGCCCGGCCCAGGCCCAGGCACGCGGGTCGTGCAGGCTGGCCCAAGCGTGGGCGCACGGGCGCGGGCCGGCCCAGGCCCACACGCACGCCCGTGCGAGCTCAGCAAGCCGATTTCTCGATCCACGATGGATTGGGCGGTCTACGGTTGGGTCTGTGGACCGTGTGGGTATTTTTCACACATTTCGCGGGATCTACGGCACTATTCCATGGACCAGCACGTGATCAGAGGGCATGGGTTGATTTGGGACTTGATCCGATGGCTGAGGGATTTTTATGGTTTGATTTGAGAGTTATTAGGACTCCTAATCACATTCTAAGTTCTGTTTAAGGCCTTTAAAGGGCCTGTACAGTGGAACGAGAGGTGTGTGGTGCAGCGTGATTTTGGTGTCGCACAGAAGGCTTCATGGAGCGCATGAAAATATAGGAAAATCGAGAGAACCCGCATGAAGAGAGAGAGCATGCGATGCTAAGAAGAGTAAAGAGGCTCTGAACAGCGAACAACGGTCGCTTCAGGGGTTCAGAGAATCTTCCAAGAGAGAGAGCTTTTATGAGAAAAAACTTTCTGTGAGAGAGAAATTGGGTGTACGAAGGTTGAGGGTGAGACTCCTCTTGTAATATTTCTTTTCTCATAGTGAAGTTTGCATGCCCCATAGAGGCGAGCCCTTTCTTGGCTGATCAACATATTTTGATTGTCTCTGTTTTATTTCTTCTTTCTTCCTGCTAATCGCGCGATATCGAAAAGATCTTGGGAGGTGGTGTCCTAGCTAACATCCACCCAACAAGTGGTATCAGAGCGAGACAGTACAAGGACGTAGATTGCAGTGGTGGTGAGCAAGACTGAAGATGGAGAAGATATGATCAATCAAGATGAAGATCAACAAGTTTGATGGAAAGAGTAATTTCTCCTTGTGGCAGGCAAGAGTGAAGGATGTGCTCATCCAGCAAAGGTTGATCGATGCTCTCTTGTGCGAGGAGAAACCGACCATCATATGGAGGTGTGGGATTGAAAATAGCTACAGATGCAGGCGGTAAGTACCATCAGCATGTACCTAGCAGATGAGGTGGTGATCTATGTGCTTAGCGAGACTTTTTCAACGGTGTTGTGATCGAAGCTCGAGGAGTTATACATGACGAAGTCTCTCACCAATACTCTTTTCCTCTAGAGGCAATTCTACCAGCTGTGGATGACTGAGGGACAGAGCGTACAGGAGCATCTAAGCCATTTCCAGAAGATCCTCACCGACCTCCTTAGCATTGGTGAGAATGTTGAGGAGAAGATCAGGATGCTGATTTTGCTGGTATCGCTTCTCCCTTCGTACGAGTCCTTGGTGACTGCTCTTCTAGTGAGAAAGAGCACCATCAAGATAGACAAGGTCATCGCGGTGATACTCCAGAATGAGGTTCTCAAGAAGAAGAACCCAACTTCGAGCTCAGATGGCGGTAGCTCAGCTTTGGTGGCTTCTAGAGGAGCAGGAGGTGGTAGATGGAGCGACAGGAGATCGCAACGAGGGCGGTCCAAGTCCAGGAGGGACTTGAGCAAAATCAGGTGTTATCGATGTGAGGAGTTGGGGCATCTAGTCAGAGATTGCTTTCAACTCAAGGATCGGACGATGGCTGCTATAGCGACGGCCAGTAGCGATTCAGAGGGAGATGTCCTGGAGATATCTGACGAGGTATCTACTTCTTTCCAGCAGTGGATTTTAGATTCTGCATGTATCTATCATGTATGTTGTGGAGAGGATCAGTTTGACTCCTTAGAGAACAGTGAGGGCACTGTTTATCTGTCGAATGATTCGAGCTATGCGATCAGAGGTATTGAGACGGTCAGCTGGAGGACACATGATGGTGCAGTGAGGAGATTTGGAGAGATCCGATACATAACCGATTTCAGGCGGAATCTTATCTCACTGAGTAGACTGGATTCTAGAGGCTACAAGATGGTAGCTGGTGGAGGAATCCTGAAGGTGCTACGCAATGATAGAATTATATTGGAGGAAAAGAAGGAGAGGGGAGGATATTATTACCTGACAGGGAGCTCAGTGTGAGGTGGAGCTTTAGGAGCCAGGTGGAGCTCAGAGCGAGGTGGAGCTCCAGACGGAGGTGAATCGGGCACGAGACAAGAGACTCGAGAGGATGAGAGGCAACGTCGCAAGATGAGATTCCTATTGCCGCAAGATGATGTCCCGAGCAGGTCTCAGGTCAAGAGGAGTACAGCATACAATGGAGATGGGATCGAGTGGCCTAGCTCGACTCACATGTTTGTCCATCCATAATCAGCAGGCGATTATCCCAGAGCATGGGGGTGAGGAGATACAGAAGCTCTCGGAGTTAAGAGGAGGTCGAATATCGAGTCGAGATGGAAATTGTTATGATTTGATGCCTCGAGATTCGATCCATATTGAGCCCACAGCGAGGTTCGTGATAAAAAAATAGAGTCCAACAAGATCAAGATCATCCCAAATGGAGCTCAGACGGAGGAGATATGCATTTTTGAAGTCAGCACAAAATTCGAGGTGGCTGAGGACCGTCAGCAGCCAGCGGCGGGCCTGTGGAGAGGCGGCATCGTGGCCACAGGCGGCAATGCGCGGCCCAAGCACAGCCAGTGCGTGGGCTAGGCGCACGTAGGGTGCGTCCCAGGCCCAGACACACGGGCACGTGGGCCCGGCCCAGGCGCGGTCCGGGCCCAAGCACGGGCACACAGGGCACGGGCCAGCCCAGGCCCATGCGCACACCCATGCGGGCTCAGCAGGTTGATTCCCTGGTCCACGGTGGATCAGGCGATCCACGGCTGGGTCTGTGGACTGCATGGGCGTTTCTCACACATTTCGCACAGTCCACGGTACTATTCCATAAATTGACGTACGATTAGAGAGCGTGGGTTGATCTAGGACTTGATCCGATGGCTGAGGGATTTTTATGGCTTGATTTGAGAGTCATTAGGACTCCTAATCACATTTTAAGTCCTGTTTAAGGCCTTTAAAAGGTCCTGTACAGTGGAACGAGAGGTGTGTGGTGCGATGTGATTTTGGTATCGCGCAGAAGGCTTCGTGGAGCACAGGAAAACACAGAAAAATCGAGAGAACCAGCACGAAGAGAGAGAGCACGCGATGCTGAGAAGAGTATAGAGGCTCTGGACAGCGGACAGCGGTCGCTTCAGATATTGAGGAGGTCTTCCAAGAGAGAGCTTTTATAAGGAAAAACTTTCTGTGAGAGAGAAATTAGGTGTACAAAGGTTGAGGATGAGATTTTCTCTTGTAATATTTCTTTTTTCATAGTGAAGTTTGCATGCCCCGTAGAGACGAGCTTTTTTTTGACTGATCTACGTATTTTGATTGTTTCTATTTTATTTCTTCTTTCTTCCTGCTACATCGTACGGTATCGAAAAGATCTTGAAAGATGATGTCTTGACCAGATATCCATCCAACAAAACCCAATTGATGTCCCTTTCCACTGGAACCTCTATGAGAGTGAGGTCCTGGCTTCTTTAGCCAATATGGCATGTCACTAGCCACATTTCCAAACAAATAAAGACATGGCCACATGTGCTATCCAAATCAACAACATCAATCTCAGCTGGCTTAATTGATGCAATGGAAAAATCAACAATTTTTTAAGGTTAAAGTTAGCTTTTGATCAGCTATTGCGAGCACAATCAATTCTAGCTCACGGCTGCCACAACTCGAGTGGTTGGGTCAGGTTAAGAGCTAAGCCTAACTCAACCAACATTTGTATGTTGTTCGTCCCTATTCGACCTTTAATTAAGATTTCTCCATTCCAAGTCAATCTCATATGAAACTAAATTTGGGTTGGCTTAGGTTGGTATTATGCAGGATAAGATTTAATTGGATGATGGTAGGTTGCATAGATAATTCAAAATGGAGCATGCTTTGGGGTGTTAGTAACATGCACATGAAAAGTTGCTGAGACTCGCTACGGTCAGTACTCAAGAATGACCACCCCTTTTTGTTGCATAGCTAAATGAACTTTTCAAGTGCATATAAACTGGCTCTTCATAACACTACTCATTCAAAATTAGGCAATGACTTTGGACATTATCTATTTTGGAGCTCTAGATAAAATTTTAAAGACATAATTTGTAACTAGTTTATATGAAATTTATATCATATTAAAAAGTTTTAAGTAAGAAGAATGCTTTAGTCTAATCTCATCTATGATTTTTCCTCCAAAAAAAAACCTTTCACCTTTCTTACAATACATGACTAATTGATATTTTAATAAGTTTGACTATTTAAAGATAAAAATTCTTTATTTTTAAAAATAATTAGATTCTAACTACTTTGTTTTTAAGGATGGAAGTACAAGGAGAGATAGATGAAAGGTCTCACCATCTCTTTAGAATTTACATAATACATATATATATATATATATATATATATATATATATATATATATATATATATATATATATATATATATATATATATTTTTTTTTTTTTTTTTTTTTTTTTTTTTTTTTTTTTTTTTTTTTTAACATGCATTGGACCCCTAAACCAAGCTGCTTCCCTACCTTTTTCATGCTTCGCCTGTTACAAACGCCTTCTCTGCAACGCTACCATGGTTCCAAAAAGCTTGGCGGCCAATGGCCGTATTTCTACAATAGCGTTGCTCCCCAAAATCCCCCCCTCCCGCTCTCTATGGCGCTAAGTGTCCAGGGGGCTTTGTACCAAAAACAAAAAAGGGTTTAGGGTTTTAAGAGGTTTCAGGATTCCTTTACCGAGTATTTGAATTCGGGTTTCGAATAGGAGTTCGATGTGGGCGCTTCGAAGAGATTCAAATCCTTTAAGGTGATCATTTCCTCTTCCCATTTTGCCTTTCTGCTACTCTCTGTTCTGAACATTATTCCAAAAGAAGCCCTTTTGAATCTTTTATTGTGATGTTGTTGAACTAATAACAGGATTGGATATTTTCTTCCACTCATTTGATCATAATTTTCTTCACTCGATTAGGAGCATCTTTGATGCGTGCGTTTGGGTTCTATATCTATTGAGTTTTGTGTTCAAATTGTTTGGGTTCCTCAATGTATGCTAAATTTATAATTCTTGATCTTTTAATCATTCTTTTGTAATTATACTTCTTTCTTTTTTTGCTGCAAAGTTTAAAACAAGTTGCTTCTTTTAGTCTTATGTGATTAGGAAGAGGCAAGAACAGCTTATCACATTCATGAGTTTTGCAGAGAAAAGAAAAGGAAAAAGGCAACTTTGTTATGTTTGTATTTGTGTTATAAAAGAAGTGATATCATGGGTCAACTGAAGTTTATTTGAATTTTTTCTTTATGATTTCATTGCCACACCCCCCCCCCCCCCCCGCGGGAGTTCTTTATTTGAAGATCATGTATAACATGATCCAAAATGAGAATTTACTTGATGCCTACCGTACATATTACCGATCAGACAAAAGTGATGCCTTCCTGGCATGGCTGTTTACTAACGGATTTAATTGTGAGGGATCACTAATGACTGCATATTAAGTGTGCATGTGCCTAAATTCTATTGCTTTATTTCATGCTAAGAACTCGAGCAGGGATTAGTAGATTTGTGTTAAGTCCATCTTTGTAAAAATGAACCCCATTCTCTAATAGTTTGTCTTTGAAATGACAATCACGTTCGTTGCTGTTCCTAACTTCCTTCCTGCATTTATTATTATCTGTTTTGTGGAAACCCATGTTTGCGCACTTGATTGCTTTAAATATTGGTCTGATATTTTGCATGGTACAGAAGTTGTGTGATGGTTCATCTCATTGAAACTTATATTATGCTCTCTTCATTCTTTTTTAATGGAACTCTCCATAATATTTTCAGGTACCATATTCCCCATGGTGCCCTTGCTCAAGCTTTTTGTTCTAAGTCAGGCATACTGTTCAGTAACTTGATGCATCAACATTGGAGTTATGAGTTATATGGAAATACTGGTGCCTTTGTTTTACTAAATTTCTTTTCCCATGGACCATCTTTTTCTGCATGCCTTCTCTGTGGATCAGAAACCTCTCTTCGCAGTCTGGAGCAATGACCAGTGACAGTGAGGTGGATGATGGTTTTTCTCATCTAGATTCACCTCTAGAAACTGATAAAATTGGTGCTTTTGTACACAAGGAGGAGGAGGAGGAGGAGGAGGATGAGTCGAAAGTAGATTCCGCAGAAGTTGCTGATTGTTCCCTTGGCTTGTGGACAGGATGAGATTCCATGACTCTATCGAATCTTCAAAAAAGAAAGTTTTATGGAAAGGCCTTGCAGGTGCTCGAGTTTTTCTTAGCTAAGATTCTGATATGTATGATTTTAGACATATTCCGTGCATGATTACTACATTGCATGAGAATTATATGTGATCATGCTAGTTGGTTCTTCTAATTTACCTTTTGTTTGGTATGAAGGATGAATTAGAGGAAAGATGGATAGAGGAGGAAAAATGGATGAGGGAGAGGCCATTCATCTTCCTATGTGTTTGGTGAAACATGAAAGGATGGATAGGAACGATTTTTTCCTCTATTTAGTATAGGAGGAACAAAAAAGAGGATAGATGATACTTATATGACATTTTTACTAAACTATTATTTGATAAAAAAGTTATTATCATCAATTTATAACATTTATGTATACTAGAAAAATAGAGTAACATTTAAACTTATAATCTTTATAATATATAATGACACAAAAATTATATAAATTTTTAATTCTAATTTAATTTAATCAATGATTTTATAAATTAATTATATATGAATTAATTTATTTATATATATCAGTTATATAAACAACTAATTAATTTATAATTTAATTGAAATATCTAATTATTTACTTGTAATTATGGAAATTATATAAAAATTATATAAATATTTAATTTTAATTCAATTTAATTAAATAGATGATTTTATAAATTAATTATATTTGAATGATTTATTTATATATATTAATTATATAAATAACTAATTAGTTTATAATTTAATTTAAATAGTCAATTAATTTTATACAGATAGTTAACCAAAGTTGGTAAATATAAATAGAAAATATAAGATAATTCTAATTATTTACTTATAATTGTGGAAGTTATCTATTAAAATTATAATAATCGGTAATGAATTTTAATAGTATACTATGGGTACTATACATAAAATAAAAATATATATAAATAAAATGAATGAAAAAGTGAAGAAGTATTATAGTTTTATCAAAAAATTAATAAGGGGTAATATTGTCAATGCAAAAGCCCATCCCTCATATGCTCCATCCATTCTTTCTTGCATTCTTCCAATTTGGGAGGTTACAAATTGGTGGGCTACGATGGATGGGCAATTCCTCTTTTTCATCCATCATCTTAATACTTTTTGAATCCAACAGTGGATGAACATCTATCCTTCCGACCCCATCCATTCTCTATCTCATGACCCCGACCAAACATAGGGTTAATTCTATATGTCATTGCGTATTGCTTCAAGTTTATTTTGCAGCTACATTTGGCATCAATAATAACAGCATTATATGATGCTTGTTTGCTCTACGAGGACCTAAGAGAAATTATATAATAACTACATTTTTCTTTGCTAGAAGTGTGATCAATATTTTTATTTCATCCATACATATATATGTATGTATGTATGTACACACACATAGAAAAGAACTTGTATTAATAGGAAAACAATATGCTGCTTTATTTATAGAACTCGGATAAGAGAGCTTAAAAAATGAATAAGAAAAGAAATGGACACTCTCCTATTTCTTCCTCCTTCCTGTGCCCTTGTCTAAGCATGAGAAGAAACTTTCATATGCTAATTCTTATAGATCAGACTCCTTCCCCTAACTAGATGGTAGGATCTCTCGACTTCAACTCTTCATCAGAGATCAAACACCATCCCTTATGAACATAACTATTGTTTTCCTCCTTTGAAACTCTGCCCACCATTGTCACCATTAGAACACCATGACTTGGTGGTGGAAGCACCTGTCTCTTTCTACTTTTCAAGCTATCATACTTCTTTTCTTTTTTTTCCCACAAGCTTAACATATTTCTCTAAAAACTGGATAGATCACTTTACTCTGTACCCTTGCCATTAATAAAATGCATGATCTGCATGAGTTCGTGGGCTGAAAAATTATTGATGGGTTAAATCAGAAGTGCTTTATTAGTGATGCTTTCTCAACCTTCATCTTCCAAAGTCCTTCTGATGTAAATTTTTTGTGCAGGTCCACTTCCTTTCTTGAACTTTTGGTGAAGTATGTTAATTTAAATCAATCTGGTTTGGCTTATGTAATTAGGTTTAAAGTGACTGAGTAATATCTTGGATTGGTTTCAGCAGGAAGGTCAAAAATTGGCATAAACAAAAGGATTATCAAATAAGATTTGCATGAAAATGGCATACTCCAAAATGATTATATTCAATATCTCTTTCTGCTCTCTTAAGTGATGTGTGAAGATATTTTCATTAAGTATAAGTTGTGTGCTTGAAGGTTTGTCCTGTGGCATTTTGCAACAAATCTAATGTGAAGGAAAGGGGAAAACTTTTTGGACATCAATAGGATTGCTACTAAGGTTGTCAAAAGCAAAAAGCGCCCTTAAGGCAATAGGACCTTCATATTGCCTGAGGTGCTAGGCACCAGAAAGACAGTCTCCTATAGAAAGCAAGACAGTTTGGAAAAGTTCAATAAATATAATAGAAATAAATACTTTACATTGTAAAAACTATAAAGATTGGTTATTCAAGTTTTAATATCAAAAATCATAATTGTCTTGCACATTAGATATTGTGTTTCACATCTTTCAAAACATCATGTCGAGATACCACTTCCCATATCATGTTTTTAAGGAAAAGTTAGCAAAAAGAATCTACCAGATATCCTTTAGTAGCTTCAAACTTAAACATGATTGCAAAGTACCACTTCCCAAAACATGTCTGATGTTTCCAAACAAAACATAATATAAAAAGGTAAATCAATGAACATCCTAGAGTAGCCCTTTATCTATAATTCGTAGCCCAAGACCACATTTTCCCTCAAGTGCTCCTATTTCTACTTTTAGGTCTCATCAACATGTAATTTATGCCCCCATCATTAGATGTTGTTCCAGCACCATTGCTTATTTCCCTTCCTCTCTTTTAAGAGCTGATTATAGTTTTGTTTGCTTTTCGCTATTTATTGGATTTAACTAAAGTCCCCTTCTTGAACTCAAGTTTTTCATCTCGGCCAAGATTTCAATTTGTATTGATATCTGGCACCCCGCATGAACCACCACCACACACACACACACACAAAATAGGTCAATATAAACCGATGAATCCCAAGATATCAGTCGATATGATATAGTGTATAGACATAGTGGCCAATATCCTGATGACCTTTTTACTTTAATAGATCTTTAACTTATAAATTTCAAACTCAATGCCTTAATATAATTTCTAATCTTGGATTTACCATACTGGCTAAGATTTTGATATTTCGGTCCTGAAATTATTGGCTGAGATGGTTGAAAGTATCCATTCCTTCCAAATTTTCGTGCCTTCCATAATGGTTGAGATAAACCAAGATCTAAGTTTGGTCTCTGCCACCTAGTGGGATAACCAAGATCCCAGCTTTTGAAAATATTGCTGGAACTTCTTGAGATTTCAAAGAGGTTATAAAAAATTATCTATACCTGTTTGCTATTGCTTTTGTTTTCAAAAAACCAAGAAGAAAAATAAATTAGACTGAAAAGCATGTATAATGAAACCTTTTGATTTTTGAAATTGTTTGTAAAATCTTTAGAGCTTTTGGAAGCAAAGATTTATAGCTTTCAGATGAAAAAGCAAGAATAAAAGCAAGAAATAGCAGAAGTTTCCTGCAAATCCTCTTCTCAACACCAATTTCCTTGTGATATACTAATCTGGGGAGAAACAAAAAAGACAAAAGCAGCAACAATGCCAGCCAGTCCCTTAGCTATTCATGTTCATCCAGAAATTCAGGCATTGTCAAGTATATTGGGAGTATATATCATTGAACCATTGAGCTACCTATTTCTTATATTATCACTATCTATCTTCATTAATCCTGAAATTTGACATTGGAAATTATCATGTCCAATGTGTTTCTACAATTTAAATATTTCGATGTGATGAATATGCAGCATAATAGTTTCCGTTTATCGGTCAACCGCATATTATCACTTTTAGCTTAAAACAAACCTTTTCACAATATTTTGCAGTTCTTGGAGTGGCTGGAAGCAAGTAAACGTCTTGATTTTGTAGAACGAGATTATGCTTCACGTCAAGATTTGGTTGGTAAAGTACATGGTCTTCAAAAAGCTGAAAAGTACATCAACATGATTCCAGAATCCTTCGGAGGTGAGATTATATACAGAACTCTGCTGGCCAATTATGCATCTATGGGCAATGTCAAGAAATCAGAGGAAGTTCTCAACAAAATAAGAGACCATGGTTTGCCAGTTACTACATTCACTTGCAACCAACTACTCTTGCTATATAAAAGAGCTGACCGGAAGAAGATAGTTGATGTTATTATGATGATGGAAAAGGAAAATATCAAACCATCTCCCTTCACATATAGACTCTTGATAGACACAAAAGGCCGTACAAAGGACATAACAGGTGTGGAACAAATTGTGGAGAAGATGAAGGCCGAAGGCGTGGTGCTTGATTTGCTCTGATTGCTAATCACTACATTTTTGAAGGGTTGAATGTGGAAGCCGAAGCAACCCTGAAGAAGGAGATGGAGGGTGATGACATTAAAAAAAACCGCCATGCCTGCAAGGTTCTTCTTCCTCTATATGCTGCTCTGGGAAAAGCAGAAGATGTGAGGAGGATCTGGAAAGTTTGTGAGGCTAATCCCTGCCTCAGGGAGTGCTTAGCTGCCATTGAAGCTTTGGGGAAGCTAAGGCATGTGGAAGCTGCAGAGCAAGTCTTTGAGAACATGTTAAAGACTAGGAAGAATCTTTCTTCAGAATGTTGCAATGCTTTACTAAAGGATTGTACAAACCGTAAACTTTTGTCCAAGGGTGAGGAACTGGCCAAGAGGATGTCGGATGCCGGGTGCAGTATTGGTCCTTCAACATGGGATGCACTTGTGAAGCTTTATGTGGAGGCCAGTGAAGTGGCGAAAGCTGACTCAATATCACAGAAGGCAGCTCAATCGAATCTGGTATGCCTCTCTATAGCTCGTACATGCCAGTACTCGAAGAGGGGTGACATCCATAATGCTGAGAAGATATTTCACAGGTTGGAACAGATTGGGTGCACCATGAGGTTGACACACTATTCGTTGTTGCTTGAGGCCTACATAACTGGCAAAACTCCTGCTTATGGGTTTTGGGAGAGGATGAAAGCTGATAATATGTTCCCTAACAAGCAGATGACGGCACAGTTGAAAGCTATTGATCCCTTTAAAAAGACACATATTTCAGAACTTCTTGATTGAGAAACAATTTGTCATTCAGGCACATGTAATCGTTTATAATGATGTCTTATGGTTTCACTTATTTTTGCAATGTGAAAAAAATACATTTTAATGTAGAGAGAGCAATTCCATTCACCCTCTCATTTTAGGTGGTACACACTTATCCAATCTGTCCAGAGGGGACTAGCAGAACCTGCCAGCCTTCCACCTTAAATCTGGATTTCAAGGTAAGCCAAGGTGAATGTACCATTCTACAATAAACAAGTGGTTTGCCTCTAATGTTTTGACAATTAAAATACTTTGCATTCCTTAGCCCCATGTTACACGACAGTATAAGCTCCACCATCCTTGTACTAAGTGCATAATATGTCCATACAAGACAGTGCAAACCCATAGATACAACCCAACAAATGCTTAAAAATATATTACTACTTTTATGGTCACAGGAGTTATCAATAAGTTGACACTTAGAACCAATTCAAATTATAAATTAGTTACTATTATTATTTGCTAAAGAAATTTTGTCGTGATGCCTAAAAGAGTTTACCTAGCACTTTTCTCTACTGACCTCCTCCACATATTCATCTATTTATATAAATTTTGGGCTATAACCAATTGAATCAGTTACTAGCATTCCCTCCTTCATCCCTTCTATCATGAGATAAATAACTTAGGAGAACTCAATATATAAAGTGTGTCGAGTGACTTTTACTATACAATATAAGATAAAAGATCAGGGGAAGTTGGTATTTTAAAACACTGAAACAAAAATAAGCAACGGGCTTTTCGGAAGGTCTCTAACGGCAAGGACTTGGAGGGATGTGATAGGAGGAGATAATGGGATGAAAGGGAGAAGATGGGCGTCGGAAGAGGTGGGAGAGGAGGCTGATGAGAAAATAAAAAAAAAAAAACTCTTTTATAAATTAAGTTTTATATCTAAATAAAATTGTAAGAATCTCACTCATGGATTACTATTGGTTTTAGCTTTGATGACTAATATACATATATATATATATATATATATATATATATATATATATATACATATATATATATATATATATATATATATATATATATATATATATATATATATATATAATTTTAGATGATTAGTTCAGTATCTAAAATTTTTTATCCAGACAAGTTGTGGTAGAATATTTCAAAAAAAAATTCTATCTAATTATTTTATTTAATGATGATACATGATTATTGCTTTATTAGGTCATTTTTCTTGTAATATAGATGAAAATTAGAGTTAAAGTCTTAACATCTAAGATTGCATTTGGGAGCCGGCAATCTATCCAGATTGCTGATAATTTAATGTGATAATTTGAATTACTATATTTGATATGCTTTTTGGATGGTAATTTAAATTATTTTGGAGAGAGATGGCTATCCAGATTACCACTTATTTGACAATATTGTAATAAAAATTTTGAACAAAATTATTTTTTAAAATAAATTATATAAAATCTATTGTCCAACGCTCCTCCCTCCCTTCATCCCCCTCTATGTGCACCCCCGGCTCGCGACTCCTCCATCTTCTTTTGTCTGCCCACGACTCCTTCGCCCTTGTCCCCCACCATCCTCCCATGGTTCCTCTATGACCGTCCCTGTAATAGTCGGTCCATGGGCCTTAAGTCCAGCCCAGAAGCCCAATGAGAAAAAAAAAATTGGGAAGAAGACTCCCGATAGGAGTCTTCTTCTCCGACGAAGCTGCTCGGATTAGGAGTCCTAGGACCACCGGAGGTCCTAGGATACTCTATAAATTGGCCTTCCTCCTCCCTAAAATCCTCCACCGGCCTTCCTCGCTCTTCTTCTCCTCGATCTTTCCAATTGAAGCCGCAGCCTCCTTTTATCGTGCTCGTCTCGATTTCTCGTCGGAGAGGTCACCGGAGCTCGAGGTAAGCATGA
The DNA here is from genome assembly GCF_000442705.2 of Elaeis guineensis. Lineage (NCBI taxonomy): Eukaryota > Viridiplantae > Streptophyta > Magnoliopsida > Arecales > Arecaceae > Elaeis > Elaeis guineensis. The sequence continues at coordinate 35,218,900 of NC_026002.2, forward strand.
TTTCTCTTCCTCTCTTTTCATACCTGTGAGCACGATTGCCGGCGACTGGTGTCGCTGGATTTTGTCGGGGAAGAAGTCCCCTGTTCTGCCCCTCTCTTTTCTTCGATTTTCCAACATCGGCGGTCACCATCGACCTTGGTCCCTCCGAGCCTCGGATGGGTCGCTCTCTTGCCGTCGGCCACCGTCATGCCGGCTGCGGCCCCTGATCGGCCGACCAAAAGGGGGACCATGCTATCAAGGGATTCAATCCGTGATAACACGAAGCCAACATTCATCTTCTTTAAATATAATGATAGATGCATCATAAATAAAAATAATAATAATATTTAATTTAAATATTTAATTAAATCAAAACTGATCCAGAGCATCTAAATCCAAAAGTAAATATCAATCCAAACCTCAAAATTCATAATAGCTACAAATCCATAAAAATAAATTAAATTTTCACTACAAAATTTTCAAATTTGCTTCATAGATTCCCAAGCCTGAATTTTCTTTACCGATCCTAGTCTTATTTCTCTGTACAAAAAAATAAAAATAAAAAGAATATGGCTACACTAGCCTAGTAAGTAGAACTTGCGCTTCCTTATCGGATCAAGCATAAGTTTTTTTTTTTTATGATAATACAGCATTTAGCAAGTAATAGATATTATAAAAATAAATATTTCATAAAGCATATAACAAAACAAGTTATAAGCTCATCATGCATGCATAAATCATGTATATTTTACAATCATGAATCATAAATCATTTTTGTCATGTATTCGTGTCATGTTTCAAAATATTATTCTCAGATATTCGTGCTAAGGTCACTATTATACCCGTGACAGGGCCATATTTCTTAATCGAAAGAGTTTTTGATTCATGTGCCAACTTTATACCCGTTGATAGGGCCATGTTTCATGTGGATGCTAGCTCCGGATGTCTACTTTCTCGAAGGAATTTATTCATAGCTATTTGAGAGCCTTTGAAATCTTCATATATTTTTCTTAAAATATACATATACATAATGAAAAAAAATAATAAAATTCATACTTCATAATAATGCTATTTTCATAAGACATATCATGAAATCAATGCTCATAATAAAACATGCTTTTTCATACTACATATACTGATCCTTATTTTATGAAAAATATAATTTCATTAATAAAAGATCATATGCATAAAAACTATGAAAATTTAAAAATAAATAAGGAGCATAAGATCCACTTATCTCAATCATCCTAGATCTTTAGTCTTCCTTAAATAAATTAGATAATTCTATTTAAAATATTAAATCAGGATCAATCTTCATTCCATATATTCAAAAAAATTAAATAATAATAGAAAGTGATTGACTGAATGACCAGTCAGATAAACCCCAAGTACTAAATCGATTCGGGGTGATAGATCCTTAGAAGGAGAAAAGATGGCCTAATATGGGATCCATAGGTCTTCTTAGAGAGAGAAAGAAGAAGAGAGAAAATTTTAGAGAGAGAAAGTGGAGAGAGAAGAGAGGAAAAGAGGGAGAAAGAGGAGAGAGAGAGGAAAAGAGGGAGGAGAGAGAAAAATCCTCTCTCTTCTTCTTCTTCTTTCTTTTTTTTTTCTTTTTCTTTTCTTTTTTTTTCTTTTCTTTTTCTTTTTTCTTCCTTCTTCCCGTGGCTCACTTGGGCAAAAATAGGGGACCATGTGGTCCCCCTTTTGGTCGGCTGATCAGGGGCCACAGCCTGCACGGTGGTGGCCGACGGTAAGAGGATGACCCACCCGAGGCTGGGAGGGACCAAGGTCAGTGGTCGGTGGTGACCGCCGATGTCAGAAAATTGAAGAAAAGAGAGGGGCGGAACAGGAGACTTCTTCCCCGACAAAATCCGACGACACCAGTCGCCGGCAATCGTGCTCATAGGTATAGAAAGAAAGGAAGAGAAAAGAGGAAGAGGAATCGTATTTACCTCGAGCTCCGGTGACCTATCCGATGAGAAATCGAGACAAGCACGATAAAAGAAGGCTGTGGCTTCAATTGAAAAGATCGAGGAGAAGAAGAGCGAGGAAGGCCAGTGGAGGATCTTAGGGAGGGAGAAGGCTAATTTATAGAGTGTCCTAGGACCTCCGGTGGTCCTAGGACTCCTAATCTGAGTGACCTCGTCGGAGAAGAAGACTCTTATCGGGAGTCTTCTTTCCAAATTTTTTTTTTCTCGTTGGGCTTCTGGGCTGGGCTTAAGGCCCATGGACCGGCTATTACAATCTCCATCACCTCCATGACACCACACAAGCCCACCCCCTCCTTGCCTCCTCAGTGCCTGCGGTTTTCTATATTTCTCGGTTCATTATTTCTCTGCACTACTACGATATCCACATCACTTTCGTTATCTTTTATCAAGAAAAAAAAGGACATCGGAGCAAAATTATTGAAGATATTTTAAAATTTTGATTTCATATTATCGATAATCTGATTGTCATATCAAATATATCAATCAAAATTTTTAATATTTTTATTATAATATTATCTATATATATTAAATATAATAATTAATATTATTAATAATTTAATAATATTAATCTCTGTAGATAATTCAGGCTATCTTTCAAGGTTGTGAGGTGATGCACCAAACACAACCTAAAAATATTGTGGATCTAAAAATACTGTAAATTTGGAGGATCTGACGGCTGGGATGAGCAAAATGTTTCAGTAAGTACATATTTTGAAGCATTATAATTTTTTATTTTAGATGGTATATGTGGTGGGAAAGTTTGGCGGGCTTTACGTATGAGAAGGGACATGATGGTTTTTTTAGTAAATTAGATAAATTTTTTTTTTTTATATTTTAAATTAAAAATAATTTTTTATTTAAATTTAAATTAAAAATAATTTTTTATTTCAAACATAAATTAAAAGTAACTCTTCATTTGTAATTGAAATGATCGTTATATCTTTATATCTTTGTACGGATATATAATAAGACAGTATTATTTTATAATAATATAGTACTGATTTATTATAAGACAGTACTGTCTTTTAATATCATAATATTATTTTATAATATGTAATACAGTATTAATTTATAATAAAATAATATTATTTTCTAATATCTCAATATTATTTTATAATATGACAGTACTATTTTATAATAAAATAGTACTATTTTACTATTTTATAATAATATTATATTATAATAAAATAGTATTATTTTATAATAAGATAATACTGTATTGTAATAAGTAAGTACTATTTTGTAATACCCTTGTATCATAATAAGATAGTATTATTTTACACTAAGATGGTATTACTTTATAATAAAATAGTACTATTTTTTAATATCACAATATTATTTTAGTATTGATTTATAACTGCAGAAGTAATTTGACCATTTATATCAATTAGAAAATTTTTTTTAAGTAAAATTTAACTAAAAAGTTATTTTTAAGTTTAAATTCAATCGAAAAATTTTTATTAATTTATTAATTTATTTTTTTATTTTAATTTTACCCGTATACAAATGTGTGAATGGGTTGAGAGAGGAAAGATTGGATAAAATATTTTAGGTCCCGAATCAAAATATTTAATTTTATTATTTTCCACTTTTAGCCTATAGGAATGGAATCAATCCTCTTTGCAGCATTGCATTCACCGCATTGGCTACCACATACAAAATCAATTAGTACGGTACAAGGTAAATGCAAAGTTATAGGCACGCATAATTAAAGCCATACTCCACGCCCTACGTATCTACTCTAGGGCTTTTTTTAAGCTCTACCATTTTTGCGTAAAATAAAATAAAAGGCCTTTTTAGTGTCACCAAAAGGAGTGGGAGTTGGTGGAGCAAAGTCCAGGCCACTTCATACCCTCTGACACCACTCTGACCCCTTTTCTACGGAAACGTCTCTGCTATCCCCCACCTGAGAGAGAGAGAGTGTGAGGAGCCCCTCCCTCCTCCATTAAACCCAATTAAAACCCTCTGCCCTCTTGGTAAGAAAACACTCCAAAAGGTGCCAACTTTTTGATACCAACTCCCCCCCACCAATCCTCCTCCCTCTCCACTCCCCAGTCCGAGAGAAAACCCATGGATTACAGTAGCTCCCTTCCTCTCCCTGGTTCTCCTTTCCCTCTAAACCCCCAGGATTTCCCAAATTTCCCACCATTCCCACTCTCCGAAGAGCTCAAGTTCCTGTGCCCGGACCTCGCTCTCCCCCCGGATTTCTACAATGTGGGATCCCCATCCGCCATGGATCCACAGGTGAGCTCTGATTTCAGCTTTCCTGTTAGCAAAGACGCTGTTTTTCCTTTCGATCCTGCGGTTTCTGTTGAAGATTTGGAGTTCATCGATGCCCAGTTGGAGTTTAGGGTTCATGACAATGTAGTCCAAGGTGACATTTTTCCTCAAGATCCAAATGTGGGTTCTTTGGACTCTGGAGAATCCAATCTAACCCCCCAAAACCCAGTGCAGAATGCTGAATTCAAAGACTTAAGAAAAAGCCAGAAAATTTATGGCTTGCGAGAGGGGAAGAAGGCACTAAAGGTAGCTACAGTATCCGTCGACATGATTCGGAACAGGAGGCCATTTAAATGCATGCATGGGGGTTGCGAGAAGACGTTCAAGAATGCACAAACCTTGTCAATGCATTACAGAACGCATGATAAGAATATGAGTGATGTGTTGGCGACGAGCGCTTTGAAGGCTGGGCAGAACAAGAAGATCCCCTGCCGGTGCCCGGTCTGCGGCAGGATCTTCGTGGGGTTGTATGAATTGAGGCGGCATTTCGGGCGGAAGCATTCGGAGGGCGAGAAGATGCACAATTGCAAGAAGTGTGGGAAGAAATTCTACATTGAGGTGGATTTGAGGGACCATGAGAAGCTGTGTGGGGAGATGGTTGGGTGCAAATGTGGGTTGAAATTTGCATTCAAGTGCAACCTTCAGGCTCATAAGAGAACACATCCGGAATGCGTCGGAAAGCCATCGAATTCTCCAGAGAATAGAAATGTTGAGAAGGATCAGAGTTCAAGCAGCCCTTCCCTTGGACTGATGGGGATGAAGTTGGAGGATATTTGGGCTCTCGGTTGCCGGGCTCGGCTTGATGCACTTGTGCCTGCAGTTGTCAAGAAGTAAAGCTTTAATTTTTGATAGAATTTATGCAGAGATGGTTCTGTGAAGTTGTGGGTGGTTTCAATTTCAAGCAGATTCATGCCCTTGTTTTTCTTTTAGAACCAAGAGATTTTAGTTCTAGATGCAATTATGAGTTCTGATCATGAAAGCAATGTCAATTTCAGCATATTTCTGAACCAGGATCATTTTGATATATTTACAGTATCATGTAATTTTGATCTTGAGGATGCCAGGATGCTTGGTTTCCTATCTTATATATGTTACTGATGTTATAAGAGAACCATATATCCATCACTTCTTAGAGCATTCATACAATGGTGGCTTAGTGTATCTGCTAATTCTTTTGATGTTATGATTTTATAAATTGCTGCACTATATCCTTGATCTCAAAACTACAAGTATTTTTGCCAGCCAATTAAAGTGCAGGCTCAAACCCCATTATCTTTAGGTTGGTGGAGAATGAGAATATTGTCATACTTGGACTAACCATCCTTGGGTATTTGATTGCCTTCGTAGATGATGTGGGACATCAAGGGATCTTGCATTGATGCAAGCTGTCTGAGGAGCATAATTTGTTTGTGTGAAACTACTTTTAAAGATCTGATGTAGCTTATAGTCATGCATCGCAGGCATGTCTGATAATCCTCTGCTGAAGGATTTTAAGATATATAATTCAGCTGAGAATATAAGAGACTGGAGATTGTCTTGCAGAGTAAGGCATGCTTTTATGGTTACTATTATTGATTACAAGGTCACGAGCACATCTTATGCACTATACCTAGGCTGCAGATCTTATAATTACAATGATTAATTCTATATTTCTTCTGTTGAAGTATTAAAATCTAAATAAATGCAAATTCAACATTCTTAACAATTACCAATGTATTGTGTTCCTGTACTTCTTTGTCTCTTTTTCAAGAGCCTTCATGCGTGACTAAAATTAAGTCTAAACACTTATCACTAGATACAAGTTGTGAATATGATTGTACAAAATGTGATCATACCTAGTTTCTTTTTCTTTGATAAATGTATCAGGCCTCTCTTTCTTCTTTTTCATCATTGCGATTCTCTTTTCTTAATATGTTGTGTTTCAGCAGCATGATGTAGATGCCATGATGCATACTTATAGGATCAGTGCATTGTTCAAAAAAAAGTGGAAAGAGTGAAACTTAGGGATGTTGCTGACGCTTTTGACCATTTCAAACAACATGATAGGAATTCTTGGCAGTAATAAATAGCAGGCTATGTGATTAACCTCACATACAGTTTTATGATGTCAGTCATTGAACATCCGTACTCTTTGGGCCCCTTTCTTTCTTTTGTTTGTTTGGTAGATTATTTTCTCATGGGATCAATGCTACACTTTATTTTCACATTTCAAGTTCCAGATTGTTTCCATTTTTCGGTTGGCAAATTCTCATATCTACAGCTGAAAAGGATATCCCCTGCTAGTGCTGACAGAAATGAGCACACAAGCACTTCGTTGCGCTGGATGGTATAAATAAGCATATTAACAGCCTGCTTCAAGTACTTAAGGCTGCGATGTGACTGTTAAAAACCCATTAGTTGTCTATGAAAGCAATGTGGATTTAAAAGGCGGAGCAAGTTATTGGCATAAACAGAAAAAATAGTTTACAGGCCAGGCATAATGTTGAAGAAATCCTGCACTTTCTTGTTATTCCATATGTTTCTAGGCACAAGTAAGGATCTGATTTGAGATCTAAACACTTTGTATATCAACTTCCAGTAAAAATGGCAGGGCTTGTTCTCAGACGACTAGTAGCAACTTCCAGCAATTGCACCAACTCTGCCAATGTTAGTGATGGCATTACCATCCTCCCACTCTGAGAAGCTGCATCCCCCTGAAGTTTAGATTTAGTTGGGGTTCTCCCATTTGCTGGTGGGCCCGTGGTACCAAGTTGTGCAGGCTTGTAACTGTAATTCCAGCCTCAAGAGGAGGGCAGATGAAGGAAGAGACATATTTTGAACATGAGAAGCGAAAAAAAGAGGATGGACGTTTCTTTTTTCCCCCTCCCAATCTCTCCATTTCCAAAGAGTTGAATGGAATAGGTGAGAATATGTTTTTTCTCTGTTTCTCTTCTTCCTAAATAAGTATTCAAATGAAGTATTTTAAATTTCTATTCTCTTATTTTTAAATTTCTCACCAAACAAGGGAAAATGGGTTTATTTTTGCTCCTAACCAAATGGGGGATTTGCATACTCTTTCTTCTTCTCTCCACTTCTTTTAATCCAAGGGGGATTGTAGGTTTAAGAGACGCAAATGGTATCTAGACTAACAACTGTTCTAAGGATAGTGGCAACTTTAAGATATCCAGCAATTTTAGTTGGAGTGACCAAGGGTATAATTGATTGGGGGAGTTGGACGTTAGAATGAAAATAGGAATGAATGGTCCCTATTCTATTTGGTTTAGTCTTATTTCAATTTTAAAAAAATTTGAAATATCTCAATCTTTCAAAATCAAATACTTATTTCATTTTAATGTTTATAGTGCATTTCGATTCCAATCATGAATCAAATATATTTGAAGATTATTTTAATTTTTATTAAAATTCATTTCAATTTCGATTCTGACTCCAGTTGCAAACCAAGTTTACCCTAAATTTGGAATAAATTTAATTATTTTATTTTAAATTATAAAAAAAATAAAATCAGGCTCCATTCTCATAAAATACTTAATGGTGCTCTTTAAAATATTATTTCTGTTCAAAATAAAACCAGTTGTTAAAGGAAGTTGGGCAGGAGTATGGGCCTTGCTAGGCCACTCAAGGAAGTCCTCCCGGCCCAAACAGAAAGTTTCATCCCACTGCGGTGGACTCGCACGTCAGCTTGCAATCGACCTCATCACACGCGGCACACCCACCTGAGGGGCCGGGCTTTCACGGAGAGTGAGACGGAAGGCGGACGAAGATTGGGAGATGGCGGCCGCGTTGAGACCGGCGATCCTTCGCCACATCCGGATCCCCGTCCAAACCCTAGGTCGATCGAGACCTCTCCCATGCCTCCATCCACTCCCGACCTCGATGATCCGATCTATGTCCTCCCACGGCGACGACCATCTCACCAGGGAGGAAGTCGTCGAGCGGGTCCTCGACGTTGTCAAGAGCTTCCCCAAGGTGGATCCGTCCAAGGTCTGTCCGCAGTCCGAACCCTAATCCTAGATTCTCTTCATCCCCCCTTTTTTTCTTCTTAAGCTCGCTCCTTTCTGCCCTCTGATCGATCGCAGGTTAACCCTGACGTCCATTTCCAGAAGGATTTGGGCCTAGATAGCTTGGATACTGTGGAGATCGTGATGGCCTTGGAGGAGGAGTTCAAGCTGGAGATACCGGACAAGGAGGCGGACAAGATCGATTCGTGTAGCCTGGCCATTGAGTACATCTCTAATCATCCCATGGCGGTTTAATCAGGAGGAAGACTGGGGTAAGGTTGCTGTTTCTTGTATTTTTTTCTCCTTTTGTTTGGAACTTGAGGAACAGTTGGTCTCCATGGTTTAGGATTGTCTCCTGAATAATTGGACCCTAGAATGGATAGGAAATAAGCTTTTCCATGTCTACAGTTTGGAGCTGGGCGTTGTTGACTGGCATTAATGTTGGCTTCTTGAGAATGTCTTTCGGATTTTATCTAATTCTTCTATTTTTTTTTCTTTGTTTTTTTTTTTTTCCAAATTTGGTATATATATGAAATCTTTATGCTTTGAGATCGAACGAGAATGGAAGTTTAACACTGACAGGTTGAACTTCATCAGACATGCTGCTTAACAGTGTTAAGGTTGAGATTCACTATGTGAAGTTCCGATGGACTGTGTTGTATTGCTCTCTAAATCTTGATATCTCTTCCATATTATGATTGGCTTGCTCCACTCATTTTATATCTTCATCAAATATCCAGTTTTGTGATATCTGCTTGAAGCATAGCGTTGATCAAGTGATGTTTATTCCTTAAGCGAAAGTTGTGGCAGCTCATGATTGTTGTGCAGCACATGCCCGCTCAATGTACTCTTTGCATGTATGTTTTCATTCTCATATGATTTTGTGCATGTACCATGGATTTGTATTTGTGTTCTTTACATGCATCTCTTTTTGTGGTTCCATACTCAAGGGTGTGAATCCTTTGGCTTTTAGGGTTTATGTTATAGAAATATTTGCACCGTTTCCCAATATTGCTTTTTAACTTTCATGACACAAAGCCTATAACCACTGTAGTGGGACATTTACAAATGCCTGGTTTGATATGCCTTTTCTTTAAGATTGTTGCCATGAAATTAAATCCTCTCTTTATACTCAACCCTATCAAACCATCCACTTTAGTTTGAAACCTTTTTTGTATTTTTGGCACTTGTTTATCTCAATTTATTTTTTTCCTAATCGAAACCCTTTGCTCTCTCCTTCATTTTATTCATTTGAGGCTTATCATATTAAGCTTAGGGAACTTTGTGTTGTCTTTGTAGTCCAATTGTAGCATTTGGAGCTCCCTTTTGGTTTATTTATGAAATATGCTAATTTTTTTATTGCCAAAATGCTCCTCTTCGGGTTCTTTCACTCTTGTTCCTGTGCTTTGGTTGTTTTTGGGGGTAATCTGCTAGTTCCTGGTTCTGCCTCCAATTCTGTATTGCCAAGGAATCCAATTCTCTATAAATTATATTCATGATACATTGCTTATTCTTGCTCATCTTTTCTAACCCAATTACTTTTTTGGCACTACATCCTATTTAGATCATTTTAATATACTTTGAATTTTTGCCAACTGCCATTGTGACCAGCACTGTATGAGGCAACATACTTTTGTTATGCAGATTATGGCTTGTAGTTCTTCATTTTGAGCACATTACCATGCTTGACACTTGTCTTTTGCTGTCGCTGTCCACTCATCAGCTTTTGTTTGTCAAATTATACTTTCAGTATGCATTCTCTTGATCATCATCTTTTGTAATTTAACGTGATATATTTTGTTGTCTGTCACATATTTCTGAATCTTCTCAAACCCACCATTCATAATTAATATTCCTATGGAGTGTCATTGAAGCATGTTGCTTCATGCTTCATTAACCTTTTAGGCATTTTCAAGCCTGTTCTGTCTCTACAGATGCTGTTTCTTTTCCTGGTTTTACTACCAAGCCCACCAAGTACTTGAAGCATTAGAGTGCAACTTGGTTTGGGCTCAACCCAAATCCAACCATCCTCGGGTAGGTTGGGCAATGGATGAGACCAACCCAAAACTGACTGTAGCCTTAGCTGAATCCAACTGCCACTTGGCTCAACCCAAGCCAACTGAATATATGAATAAATTAGGAAGTAATTTATATTTTCTATTGATATAGATTATTTGTAACTTTTATGTAACTATATATTGAACTTTGGTAAGCTATTGAATTTTTTTAAGTGTACCATCAGAGTTGATAGGTGATTGAGACCCCGACACAACAGAACATTAATCCAGTAGGAATACCCCCAACATTTTCAAAATCTTGAAGTCCCAGTTTAAATTAACCTGACTTGACCCAACCTGACACCAACTTGAACCAACTCAAAGTTAAACTTAAGATGGGATTGGCTGGGTTGGGCTAGACAAATCCAATCAATATTGGATTGAGTTGGTTTAGGCTATACATTGCCTAAGTTTCAGTCCTATTGAGCACAAAACTTTGATGAAGCTATAGATGAAGAGGTGTGTTGTGTGTTAGAATGTAATCAGTAGCATTTGTTACGTCAAAATGACTGAGGTTTGGAAGTATATTATTACTTGCATAGTATGGAGTTTCATGGTAAGAACTGTAGGTTTGAAATTTGAGAAGATAATGAAGTTACAAGATGCATGATAAAATTATGTCAGATGTTTGTAGAGAGAAATTATGAATTTGGAAGGATGTTAGCATAACTGACAAAGCCTCTGGTTGGACAAATAAATATTAATTCCTGTTATGTTCAGGGGTTTTTGGAAGAAAATGATATTGGGTGACTGATGTTGATTGTATTAGTCAATCTATATCATGGGGATAATTGATCAGCAGAGATTTTAAAGAGTCCATAATGGCATTTGATTAAGGAGTTATTGGACTTGAATAAATAGCATAGTGCTACTCTTTAAAATAAATTACACAAATTGTCGAGTGAAAATAAAGAAAGTAAAAGATTGCTATATTGGTTAGCAGCAGTTAAAATTTGATGCTTAAGATTTTGCTCAATATATGGGTAAGCACAATGATCCCTGGAGGCTAATGATTTAGTCTCGTGGTGCTCAAAAAGCTCATCGATTCGAGCATTATTTATAATGTAAAAAGTGATATGAAAAGATGCACCAAACCTCAATGCAAAATCAAAGTTGGAGTTATTCTTATACTTGATATCGCGCCGATCATCCTATTATTTCTGGCACTGATTGATCAACAGAAGAAATAATCAGTGTTCCATAATGGGAAGAACATAGATGTCATTATCTGTTTTTTTTTTTTTTATCCCCTCTCAAATTCGTTGTCAGCGTCGAGGTGTAGTTTCTTGAACATACTGCTGATCACCTTGTTATTGTGGCTGCATTGCTTCTTCTATACTGATTTTTTGGGTTTGTCTTTTGTTGAAAAGGAAAAAGGAAAGATCAAGTGAGCACCAGATGATCACATGTAATGCTTTTGGCCAATATCTTCTTCGTGTCTTCCCCCTTTTCTGGGAATTTACAACCACACTGTAATTCATCGATTGACTGCAACAAAAATTTTGCCTTGACCGTTATTGGTATAAATTGCTCGAGAATTGCGGCCGGCTAATTTTCAATGGCCACTCTTTGGAGGGATTATTATGGTAGGTCCTAACGTTGGTTTCATATGAGGGGTTGTGAAGACATATTTCCACTCAAATGACCGGTCTCTAGTGAATAGCGGACCCGTTTTAGCACTGATTTGTGCCTTTTAGTTGATTAACACTAGAGCCTTTTTTCTGCTGCTCGTGTAGGTGTTATATCATCAACTTATTTTTACGTGGGAAACTATTTACAGCGAGCGAACGGTATAGTTTGCTCTGCTAGGAATAGATGCCATCACATTTCTTCGGTTCAAGCGTTCTAAAAATGTCCGGTAGTTTGACTATGTTTTCTATTACACATTTCTGCTATATTCTGCCTTTCTTTCTTGGTCTTTTGAGATCCAGTTCACCTTTAAGACATTTATTAGTTTGTTTTCTTTTAATGACAGTATTTTAGTTTAACAATGGTAAAAGGAATTCCGAGTTTTGTTTTTTGTAATTTCACTTGTTACTTGGTTTTCTTTTATTGGCAGCATTTTGTTTAACAATAATAAAAGGAATACAGAGTTTTGTTTTTCTGATCTGTGGCTCCATGACTGTATTGGAGGAAGAAATTTAAATTTTATTGGTGCTGCGGGTGATCGTGAGACTCGAGATCATGATGGCCCCTATTGAAGGGATGGTTTATTTTCTACATTGCTGATGCCTCGAATTATATAACTTTCAGAACATGACCACATGCGAAATGGAAAACTATAAAAGTCATCTAGCCGACGGCCCTTCAAGTCATATGAGATTCAATTTTGTATACAAAAAGGGTAGTGCAAGAGGTATGTGTGATGAAAAGCACATTGATGCATAGGTGAGACAACAACCCCATTGTCAGAATCATTGCAAACACCCGAGCAAAATAATCAGGGGCTCCTAACAAGGGTTAATACGCTATATTTGGAGAGGCTGTTTTTATGAACCCACTTCAGACCACCTATCGTTGGTTCGTATAATGATAAAAGGCTTGGGCTTATAAGCATAATGGTGCTGGTTCAAGGAGCAGTTATTTTGTGAAATATGCCATATGTCACCAATTTGTTGCTTCCAGAGTTGCTTGGATCGTAAATTGGTAGTGGTCTTTTTACATGGACAAAATATGAGTCCTCTAAATAGATGATTGATAGCCTATCCATCATCCTCAGCATATTTAGGGATGTTTTTCTTTTTGTTTTTTTCGGTAATGCAAAGGAGCTGTGGCTATGGTAGGAAACATAACAACAGCTTACAGAACCACAAAAACCCCACCATTAGATAAATGGGCAGTGTGGAATTCAAATAAACAAAGTAAGATGGCTGTCCCATGAGAACCTCCACAGACAAAACAAATAATGTACTAATGATTATAGATACAAAAGTTGCTAAAACTATAGTAACCAAAAGACAACGGCAATCCCAGTCTTGAAACAGCTGATGTAATTCCAGCCGAGAGCCTTGTGGTTGAGTCAAACACGTCCTCAAATGCTAAACATCCATACCCAATTGTTGTGGCAAAACTGTTACCGAGCTCACCTCGTTGCATCCTGTCTCCCAGATCAGTCTCCCAGATTAATGATCTGTATTTATGCCGTTCATATGTCGACAACTGCAAATAAAATACCGCTTTCAAGGGGGCTCCAAATAAAATTAGCAGACCTTCCTTCAGATATAAAAATTTGCAAAACGCTCCATGCACATGGGTAACGGAACAAAGAAACCAGCAAACAGCCGTGAAGACTCTGCAATAATTGAGCTCAGAGCTGACACAGTCATAATGACAATGCATATTCTCCCAATATTTCAGCTACTGACTGAGCCAACATTGCTAATCTAGTAAAATTAAAGCAACATGCAACATAAAAAGATAAAGATGATACATTAGAAGTTTTAATGTTGTAATTAGTAAATTATCAGATTGAGTTGGTAAAAGTTGCGAAGTCTGTACTAGATGAGAAGTTAGTTACACAAGTTGTTACAAGTCTGTCATTTAAAGGGGAGAATAATTTCAACTTGATTTTTTTTGGATAAGTATTAGAACCCAACTATACGTACAGGAGATTAAAATAATAAAACTTCTATCTCCTTTCTTCTTCTCTTTATTCTCCTTCTTCTTTCTATCTTCTTAGCTCTATTAATTTGTCAATTAAGTCTTTACCAATTGTAGAGTGTATCAATTGGTATCAGAATGTGATCTTGGTGTCAAATGGCTGATGGAACACGCTCTCAAGACTTGAAGAAAATCGATTCTATTCTCAAGAATTATGACAAATCCTTAATAGATTTGGGAAGGCGTATGGATCAATTGAGTGTAGATATGAAGGAGCTAAAGGAATTGATTGCTGGGTTGAGCCTGTAATGCGCACAAGTTATTTGTCAGAATAGGTGTGTGGTGCCACAGACTCAAGAAACTATTAATAGTGCAGCTAATGCAGGGATAATGATGAACAACAATGTAATGGGGTATCAAGCACCAACAATATTTGTCAAAATAGATTTTTCCAAATTTGATGGTGAAAATCTGAGGGAGTGGATTTATAAGTGTGAAAGATTCTTTGAACTTGATAAGACACCTCCAGAGGCTAAGGTAGAAATGGCAGCCATTCACTTGAAGGGAAATGCTATGCAATCGCATCAAAATTATGTTAAGACCCAAGCTGATGAGGAGAATGTGAGATGGAAGGATTATGTACAGGCCTTGGAAACAAGATTTAGAGAACAATCATATGATGATCCAATAGCTGATTTGAAGAATTTCAAACAGGAGGGTAAGCTACTAGACTATCTCAATAGTTTTGATCATTTGCTTAATAAAGTAGAGTTGAATGAAAAGCATGCTTTGAGTTGTTTCTTAGAGAGATTGGTGGAGGAGATTTAGCTTCCTATTAGAATGTTCAACCCAAAGATCTTAAATGATGCAATTTCCTTAGCCAAGTTACAAGAAACCTCACTGTTTATTCAAAAGAACCAACCTCGAGTACCCCCAAGACCTTCTTTATTACCAATTCTAAAACCTTCTTTCTTGAATAGATTTAACACTGAAAAGATTTCAATGAATCTTCAAAAACTAAGCTTTTTACCATTACCAAATACCACTCCTTTGAAAAATACCAATCAGCCTATTAGATATACAAAACAGTTGACCAAAAAAAAGAAAGGATGAAAAGAGAGCCAAGGGTTTGTGCTTTTGGTGTGATGAGAGGTTTGTACTTGGGCAGAAGTGTTCAAAGAAACAAATTTTTATGATAGGAGTGGAGGAAGAGGATGAGTTAGAAGAATGTACGGAAGAAGATATTGCAGAATATGAGATTACAGAGGATTTAAACCTCTAGATTTCACTTCATGCATTGTCTGGGGAGGAAAATTACAAAACTTCGAGGATAACGAGAAATGTAGGTGGAAGGATGATCCAGATCTTGGTTGATTCTAGAAGTACACATAAGTTCTTAAATAAAATATTAGCTAAGAAGTTAGGATGCCAAGTTATAGCTATTAAACCTGTGAACGTAATGGTGGCAAATGGGAGTAAATTGAGCTGTGGAACTGAATGTAAGAACTTTAGATGGAGAATGCAAGGGCAAGAGTATGAAACTAATATCCTCTTATTACCTTTAGATAACTATGACATGGTCTTGGGTATACAGTATCTTACAACATTAAGGGATATTCTCTAAAATTTCCAACAGCTGCAGATGAAGTATAGGGTGAATAGAAAGGAGTGTGCTCTTCATAAAAATTTTGCATCTACTATAAAAGTATTAGGCGAAAATGATTGGATAAATTATTGCAGAAAACTTTTCAAATTGTAGGAGTATAGTTATGCAGTATGCAAATGATTGCTACAACAAAACTGAAGTTTTAAGCAGTTGTTTCCACCAATAATGAGGTCTTGAATCCAGCATTGGAGAGTGTCTTACAATTATTTATTGATGTTTTTCAAAAATCTAGGGGGTTACCTCCTCATAAGGAGCAAGACCATAGAATTCCACTTAAAGAGGGGGCACAAAAAGTAAAAATGAGGCCATACAAATATGCTTCTTTGTATAAGAACGTAATTGAAGAAATGGTAAAAGAATTGCTTAAATCTGGAGTTATTCAGCCTAGCAATAGTCCTTTTGCCTCTCTTGTGGTGCTGGTTAAGAAAAATAACAATACATGAAAAATGTGTATTGACTATAGAGGCCTCAACAGCATCACCATCAAAGATAAATTATCAATCCCTATTATTGAGAAATTTTTATATGAATTGTATGGCTCCAAGATTTATTCTAAAATTGATCTTAGGTCTAGTTACCACTAGATTCGTATACATCCACCTGATATATACAAAACAGCCTTTAAAACACATGATGGCCATTATGAATTTGTAGTCATGCCATTTGGATTGACAAACACACAATCTACTTTCCAGAGCTTAATGAATGATATATTCAAACCTTATCTTAGAAAGTTTATTTTGATATTTTTTGATGATATATTGGTATATAGTAAGAGTATTGAACAACATGTAGAGCACTTGTCCATAACTTTACAACTGTTAAGGAAGCACTCATTGGTGGCCAAAAGAAGTATGTCTTTGGAGGATCTGAGATAAATATCTTGGATATTTTATTTTAGCTAAAGGCACTACTGACCCTAGAAAGATACAAGCAATGCAGCAATGGCCCATACCTAAAACTGTCAAGCAGTTGAAGGAATTCTTAGGCCTCACGGGCTATTATAGAAGATTTGTCAAGGGCTATAGAAAAATTTGCAAGCCCTTGACTGATGTGCTTAAAAGAGATTCTTTTGAATGGAATGTAAAAGCTACTACCTCTTTTGAAGTCTTGAAGTATGCAATAACCTTAGCTCTAGTACTTGCACTTCATGATTTCTCCAAGAAATTTATTATGGAGACTGATGCATCAGAGGCTGGTATTGGAGCTGTTCTTATACAGCAAAGTCATTCCATTTCTTAGATCAGTAAAGCCTTGTCAGCTAAACATCAACACCTATTAGCATATGAAAAGAAGATGCTAGCAATTTTATATGCAATAAAAAAATAGAAGCACTACTTGAGGGAAAGGCATTTTGTGATCAGAGCAGATCAACAAAGTTTGAAGTACCTTTTGGAGCAAAAAGCCAATTTCGCTTGCCAATTTAAATGGTTGGCTAAGTTGATAGGGTATGACTATGATATATGTTATAAAAAAGGAAAAAAAAATATGGTTGCAAATATTTTATCAAGGTTGCCTATTTCTGAGTTGCTTTGCTTGGTCATTCCAAGTGTTTCTTTAGATTTGTTAGAACATATTAAAAAGAGTTGGACTTTAGATGAGAATTTGCAATAATTGATCTCTCAAGGGCAGCAAAATTTTATTTCGCACCGCAAGTTCACATGGGATAATAGCTTGCTGAAAAAGAATGGCAAGCTGGTAGCAGTAAGGGATGAAGACTTAAGGAAAAAGATTATGGGTTTATTCCATAGTAGCAGTATAGGAGGCTATTCTGGTATGTCAGCTACTATCAAAAAAATTGTTATTGTATTGTATTGGAAAAGAATGATGAAAATAGTTAGGAATTACATCAGAGAATGCCAATTTGTCAGACCTACAAATATAAGAATGTAGCAACATCTGATCTTTTACAACCCTTACCCATACCAGAAGGAGTCTTTACTTATGTTTCCATGGATTTTATAGAAGGGTTGCCTAAATCCAATGGAAAGGAAGTTATTATTCATAGTGGTGGATAGACTAAGTATGCTCATTTTATTGCTCTCTCTAATCCATATTCAGCTTCTACTATAGCACAAGCCTTAGTGGATAATGTTTTTAAGCTCCATGGCAATGCTCAAACCATAGTAAGTGATAGGGATGTTATATTCACCAGCAAATTTTGACAGGAGTTGTTTAGATTGCAAGGAGTTGATCTGCATCTATCCACTTCATATCATCCTCAGGCTGATGGTCAGACAGAAGTAGTTAATAGGTATTTCGAAGGCTACCTTAAGTGCATAACTACTGAGAGGCCTCATAACTGGAGCAAGTGGTTATCATTAGCTAAATATTAATACAGCACTAATTTTCATTCCACTATTCAGGCTTCACCTTTTGAAGTCCTTTATGGTTATCTTCTTATTCATATTCCTATTTTTATAGGGATACTATCGTAGCTATTGTTGATCAATAGTCGCAGGGAGGATACAATTAAGGTGTTAAAGCAACAATTGTTGAAGTCTCAGAATAGGATGAAGCAATAGACAGATAGACACAGGTCTGAGAGGCAATTTGCAATTGATAACTAGGTGTACATTAAGCTACAACCTTACAAACAAAAATCTATAGTGTTCAGATTGGTATAGAGACTGTCCCCTAAGCATTTTGGGCCTTATCAGGTCATTGATAAGATTAGCATTGTGGCATATAAATCGGCACTACTTGCATATTCCTTGATTCATCCTACATTCCATGTATCTCAATTGAAGAAATTTGTGGGAATTTCAAACAATTCGAGCACATTGCTTGCTACTCTTTGTAATTCTAGCTATACTTTTGAGCCTTTAGCTATACTTGACAGAAGGTTGGTGAAACGATAAGATCAACCAACTACTCAACTTCTTATTCATTGAAAAAATTACTCTCCTGTAGATGCTACTTGAGAGTATGCTGAAGATTTTCAGCATAGGTTTCCAGACTTCAACCTTGAGGACAAGATTGTTCTTAGAGGGAAGAATTGATACATTAGAAGTTTTAATGTTGTAATTAGTGAATTGTCATACTGAGTTGGCAAAAGTTGTGAAGTCCATATTAGATGAGAAGTTAGTTATACAAGTTGTTACAAGTCGGTTATTTGAAGAGGAGAATAATTTCAACTTGACTTCTTTTGGATAAATACCAGAATCCAACTGTACATACAAGAGACAACGGTAATAAGACTTCTATCTCCTTTCTTCTTCTATTCTCCTTCTTCTTCCTCTCTTCTTGGCTCTATTAATTTGTTAATTAAGTCTTTATCAATTGTGGAGTGTATCAAAAGAATGCCAAGACAATACTGTATCAGCATCATTATTGTTAGAAAAATATCCCCTCATAATCAGACAAAAGAATATCTATAAAATCAGATTGCAAAGAATTAATAGGGCCAATATCAAAATCCATCGATCTAGCTTTATTAGCCAGGTAATCAGCAGCTCTGCTAGTTTCCTAGAACACATGAGTGATCCAAAAAGCTTGAAAGGTATGCCTCCAAGCATGCAAATCTTGCAACAAAGGATGAGGCAACTTATCTTTTTTTTTATTTTTGATTCAGCCACTGGATAATCGTCTATGAATCACCCTCCACCCATAACTCCAAGACATGAAGCTCCTGAATAGCAACCCTATAGTCCATCCAAAAAGCCACCATTTCAGCATAAGGAATGGAAGAGGGTGGTAATTTTTTGCCTCCAGCTCTCACTAGTTTCTCATAATGGTCACGAATAATAAAGGTAGTTGCAAAATCAAGAGAGGTAATGGAGACATCAAAATTCAGCTTAAGAACACACATTGGAGGAAGGAGCCAACACACCAACTTTGGTTCCATGGGTTTTAGATGACCTGAAATATAAGCTCCCCAGTTCAGTGGCCTGTTCCCAAGCTGCATATAATAACCACTTTGCACACAATCTGACGAATTGTACATGGCATCTCTAAGAATTTGAGGAGGGTTTTTTTTGTGTTGAAACAGTCTCTCATTACGTGTCTTCCATATTGACCACACCAAACACTATAATTTACTGCCTCCCATTATCGAGCTGAGAATCAAATATAATTTGTTTAAGATGCTGCAGAGAAGATGAATACCAATTCAGCATAGTAACATTGTTAAAAACCTACCAACGGTCTTTAGCATATGCACAATTAGTAAATATGTGCTGATAATTTTGAAGCAAAAATTTAGTGCAGGGGCAAAATGGTAATTTTAAAACTTTTTCAAAATTACTATTTTACAGCGGAATTATTAATTAATCTCATTAATTAATACTAATTAACCCTACACTAGGATCTAAATATGATACAACAGCATGCATTTAAATTTGAAATTCAAATTTGAATCAGTAAACGTTTTACAGTACTGTGTTCAGAATACATCACCTTTTGCAGGTAGTCGATCACCGCAATCTGATCACCGTCGGAGGGCTCTGATCATCACGTCGCAGCCACCCAACTGTCTGGCCTCTGCGGATCGTCCACACGAAGCTCCCGTCTGATCAGCTCCTCACGAATGCTAGTTCGTGATTTCACCCTTTTGATGGCAGATGTTGATCGAACTCCTTCGATCGATGTGTGCCGACTTCTCAGATGCTCTGGATCATCTCACATTACTTGAGAGGCTGATGGATCTCTCTCTGAAATTTGGTGGACTCACGACACTCGTGGCACACCAATCTCACTTCCCGAACCCTAGGTAGAAACCCTAGGGTACACACCAAAAACCCTGCGCCCAATTTTCTCTCTTTTCTTTCTTTTTCTCTCGGAAGGTTTTGGACCTTCACCTTGCGCAGAAGCCTTCCTCACGCCCAAAGTTTCTCTCCTAATTTTTTACGCACGTCCACCTTTCTCCTCTTTTTAAAACAAGTCGAACGTGTCTTATCCGCGTGAGAGGATAAAGACAAGAGGTTACACATTTGAATTCAAATCAAATTTGAATTCAAACGAAAACAACTTATCCCTATCCTTTTGGGGTGAGAAGAGAAGGGGCGTGGCTTTGTGCGTGGAAAAGTTTCACGAGAAACCTTTTCTCGTGTAAGTAATGTGGCGCACAAAATGGATAAGGATGAAAGGGCAAGTGATAAGTTATCCATTCAAATTCAAACATGCTTTGAATTTGAATGGCTAACTAATTAATTTATCCATCCATATGGCGCACAAATGAGGAGTGGGGAAGGGTTTTACGTGAGAAAAATTTACGAGAAGTTTCTTCTCGTGAATTCAAATGGGTGCAAGGAAGTTGGGTGACGCAGGGAATTTAAAACAAGGTGGTTTGATTCAAATTGAGCCAACCTAGTTTAAAATAGGTTGAGCACAATTAGACCAAATTAAACCCAACATAATTAGGCTTAATTAGGCTTAATAAAATCCTAATCAAATCAGAATTAACTAAACCTAACCCTGATCAAATCAGGGACTAAACCACCTTAGCGATTAGGTCAACATTTAACCTAATCGGGTCAATCCAAACTGAATCCAATTCAATTGGACTTGATCCAAAAATAATTACTCAATCAAATTGAGTTAATTAGTGATTAAATCACTAATTAAACCTCTCATAAATATTGAGTCCAAATCGATGGGCAATCAGGCATCAGAGACCATCGATATGAAACCCTGATCAAAGAGTTCAAATTTCAAATTCAAAATTCGAAATTCAAAATTTTGACCCCGGTACCCAAAATGTGTGGAACTCATGATTAGAGAATCCTAATTCTCAATCATAGAGTTCCAGATAGATAAGACTCATAATCAGCCATCAGATCAGAAAGGAACCTCTAATGTGTGTGACCCGCAGGTTCGAACCTAAGCCGGTAGCACAGGAACCAATTTCTGTACTAATCGAAGTGACCATCTAGCAATGGTACCGACGACCGGATAGGTCGAATAATCGCAATCGCAACATTCAGAACCTACGTGAATATGGTTACCGTATAATTCATCCCTTTTGACCCTGTGTTTAGGATGACTCAGAGTTAAACTGTCAACCCTGATGATATCATCCGAATCGTGCTCAACTCAATTAGTCCTGTGACTCCTCACTAGGACTACCCTGGCCAAGGTTTTGCTAAATTGAAACACGACTGTACACAGCTCCTAAACTGGAGTGGTCAATCCCATCTTGACACACGCACCGACAAGTCAAGTACTTGACTACACCCAGCAACCTTCCGTCACTGAATTAGAAATTCAGGTAGTCCAGTGCCTAAGTGCAGTGAGTTGCTTGCAAGTCACCGTGGCGGTCTCAGGTCGGAGGGACATTTATACCCATATCCCATCGGAGCAAATCTTGACAGCAGAAATAGCTCCGGAGTTGGTCACGTTCAGTGCAGATGTACCATTACATCTCACCTGTATGCCATACCAGTGTCTCCACACTCTTTGGTTATGAGGACAACCAACCCATATGGCACACAACGACCTATGCTCGATAAATATTGTCGTCCTTGGTAACAACGTATCATTTGGTCGCGAACATGTTTAAGGACTAAACGACAAATCCTCCTTTGTCGAGTCTAAATAGTCCTAAGGACTTCACCACAACACAGGAGTTCATTAGAAGATGAAACATTTGTGATGAAAAAATACCAAAATAACTTTTATTTATTTATAATTCATGTACTAATACAAAAGGAGCACAACCGTCAACAGGCTGACGATTGGCTTTGGGACACTATTCCCAACAATCTCCCACTTGGCCTAAAGCCTATCGGTGCAGTATCTAATACCCATCTTCGACTTGTAGTCGTTGAACTCCTTCACCGCAATGGCTTTAGTGAATGGGTCGGCCAGGTTCTCCTTCCGTCGATCTTCTGAAGGTCGACGTCACCTCGATCCACGATCTCCCGGATGAGATGGTAGCGGCGCAGAATATGCTTCGTCCGCTGGTGTGCCTTTGGTTCCTTCGCCTGAGCAATGGCTCCAGAGCTGTCGCAGTAGAGCAGAACTGGACCAACAAGGGAGGGTGCTACTCCGAGCTCGGTGATGAATTTCCTCAGCCACACCGCTTCTTTGGCAGCATCTGATGCAGCAATATACTCCGCCTCGCATACTGAATCAGCCACAGTGTGCTGCTTGGAACTCTTCCAGCAGACAGCCCCACCATTAAGGGTAAAAATAAATCCTGACACACTCTTGCTATCATCTCGATCAGACTGGAAACTAGAGTCTGTAAACCCTATAAGTCTCAAGTCCGATTCACCATATATAAGCCACTGGTCCTTAGTATTTCTCAAATACTTCAGGATGGTTTTAACAACCTTCCAGTGATTCTCTCCTGGATCAGATTGGTATCTACTCACTACCCTAGTGAGTATGCCACATCTGGTCGTGTACATGTCATGGCGTACATGATAGATCCCACTGCGAAGCATATGGAATCCTACCCATACGCTCTCTCTCTTGAGGTGTTGTCGGACAATCCCTCTTCGAGAGAGAAATTCCATGGCCTATCGGTAGATAGCCTTTCTTGGAATTTTCATGCTGAACCTTTTCAGCATAGTATCAATGTACGTGGACTGGGATAAGCCAAGCAACTTTTTGGATCTATCCCTATAGATCCTCATCCCTAGGATGTAGGAAGCTTCTCCCAGATCCTTCATGGAGAACTGTGACGATAGCCAAATCTTTATTCCCTGTAATGCAGGGACATCATTCCCGATTAAGAGAATGTCATCCACATACAATACAAGAAATACTACTGCTGGACCATTAGCCCACTTATAAATGCAGGGTTCTTCTCCGTTCTTAACGAAGCCATACGTTTTGATCGTCCTATCAAAACGTATGTTCCAACTCCGAGATGCCTGCTTAAGTCCATAAATGGACCTCTGTAGCTTGCACACCTTAGACTCATCTGTGGATGTGAACCCTTCAGGTTGTATCATATACACCTCTTCGTCCAGCTCTCCGTTTAGGAAAGCTGTCTTCACATCCATCTGCCAGATTTCATAGTCCAGATGGGCAGCTATCGCAAGCATAATCCGAATGGATTTGAGCATTGCCACAGGAGAAAACGTCTCGTCATAGTCTATACCATAACGTTGACGATATCCCTTGGCAACCAGACGGGCTTTATAGGTCTCCACCTTTCCGTCTGCGCCCCTCTTCCTTTTGAAGACCCACTTACACCCTATGGGTTTTACTCCTTCGGGTGGGTCAACCAATGTCCACACATCGTTGACCTTCATGGACTCCATTTCGGATTTCATGGCCTCTAGCCATTTCTCAGAGTCAGGTCTCTGCATTGCATCCATGTAGGTGATGGATCCTCATCGTTTTCATCAAGTTCGATAGGATCACCATCCCGGATCAAGAAACCATAGTATCTGTCCGGTTGATGTGGTACTCTACCAGACCGCCTTAAGGGTGCATAATCAATGGGCTCCGGATCTGATCTAATCAAATCCGGTTCAGGTTCAGTAACATGTGTCGGTTTTTCCACCTGTCGAACTTCGTCAAGTTCGACTTTAGAGGCAACAGTTCCTTCACTAAGGAACTCCTTTTCTAAAAAGATTGCCTTAAGGCTGACAAACACCTTTTGCTCATCAGCAAGGTAGAAATAATACCCTTTGGTCTCTTTTGGGTACCCTATAAAATTACACTTGTCAGACCTAGGTCCAAGCTTGTCTGTAATTAAACGTTTAACATAAGCCGGACACTCCCAAACCCTAAGGTGCGAGAGTACTGGCTTACGTCCTATCCATATCTCATATGGCGTTTTGGCTACAGACTTACTCGGAACTCTATTTAGAAGGTAACAAGCCGATTCGAGTGCATATCCCAGAGGGAGATGGCAGACCAGCAAACCCCATCATGGATCGAACCATGTCTAACAGGGTCCGATTCCTCCTTTCAGACACACCATTATGCTGTGGTGTTCCAGGAGGAGTCCACTGAGAGAGAATCCCATTCTCCCCTAGATACGTCAGAAACTCATTGAAAATGTATTCACCTCCTCGATCAGATCGAAATTTTAATACACTTCCAGTTTGTTTTTCTACCTCATTTCGGAATAGTTTGAACATTTCAAATGATTCTGACTTATACTTCATTAAATAGACATACCCATACCTAGATAGGTCGTCTGTGAAGGTTATGAAGTAGAAAAATCCATCTCTTGCACTTGAGCTCATGGGTCCACATACATCAGAATGTACCAGACCTAAGAGTTCACTGGCTCGCTCACCTTTTTCCAGTAAAAGGTGACTTGGTCATCTTTCCAAGAAGACAGGACTCACAGGTTGGAAGTGATTCACAATCACTAACTTCAAGAATTCCTTCTTGAGCCAACCTGTTTATCCTGTTCTTATTGATATGACCTAGCCTACAGTGCCAAAGGTAGACTTCTGACACATTATCTATTCTAGAGCATTTACCGAATTTTTGAACCACATTAACAGGCTGTGATAGTAAGTAAATTCCATTATTTAATTGTCCAACAAATATTGTAACACCATTCAAAATGATATTGCAAATATTTTTTTTATTAAAAAATCATAACCGTACATGGCCAAAAGGCCTACAGAAATAATATTTAATAAAAAACTTGGACAATAGTGACATTCACTCAGAATTACATTACGAGAATTGATTACAAGACTCATGATTCCTAAAGCTAGAACGGAACTTTGCTTCCATCTCCAACATTCAGGAACCTCTCGCCTTCATCAAATCTCCTACTGACCTGCAGACCCTGCATCGAATTACAAATATGATAAGGGCTTCCGGTATCCAATACCCAGGCAGTAGTATCACAAATCGAAAAGTTGCAAGGAGTTATCATATAATTACCTTGCTTCTTCTTTGGCCTGTTCGGGATCCAGGGAGGCAATGTATTGAGGACAGTTCCTCTTCCAATGCCCGTGCTTCTTGCAAAAGAAGCACTCCGCCTGGCTCTGGTCATGCTTGCGCTTCTTGGTCTGACCCCATGCTACTGTCCCAGCATGATATTGCACCTTCTTATTTTTCTTCTTCTTGTTCTTCTTCCCCTTCCCAAAGGGTTGACGACGAGAAGAATACCCTCCCACTACATTCACCGACTCCTTATGGAGTTGGTGATCCTTCTCAAAGTTTGCAGCAACCCCAACAATCCGTGGTAGTTTACTGCAGGCTTTGTCATTCGAAAATGAGTAAGGAATGGGAGGAAGGACTTGGGCAAGGAATTAAGGATCGCATCCTTACCGAGCTGCTCGTGCAGAGGAAAGCCCAATTTGCTTAGGCGCTCAATCATCTCGATCATATACAGTACATGATCAGTGACTGAGGCCCCATCCCTCATCCGAGCATTGAAAATGGCACAACTAGTTTTGTGCCTTTCAACGTCGTCAGGCGTGCCAAAGGAGTCGTTCAACATTTGAAGCATCTCCTGTGGCTGGGCGTTCTCAAACCTTCGGCTGAACTCGTCATTCATTGCTGCCAGCATAATACATCGAACGGTGGTGCGGTCATTGAGCCACTTCAAGTAAGTGTCTCGGATCGCTTTACTAGCTTCGGAGCTGGCTCCTCAGGTGCTGGATCCGTTACTACATAAAGGATCCGCTCATGCTCAAGGACGATTTTAATTTTCGATACCAGCTATCAAATTGGGTCCCATGAGCTTGTCATTATCTAATAATGACCGGAGCGACAGGGTAGTGGCCATAGCTGCTTAAAGGAAAACGAGACCTCTATTAGTACATAAATTAATACTAAAGACTTGGACTTTAGTCTAAAGTTTTTCCCAATATTTTTACAAACTGGTAGCCTCATCCTCCAATTCGAGAAATTACTTTAATTCCTTAATGGGTACTAGAATCCACACAGACTACACACGAGCCCAACTTTGGTTGGTCAACCCAAGTGCATCTATGGGTAGGTTCTTAACCAGTTGTTTCTCTAAACAACTTCTAGTAATTTATTTTGCCCCAGAACCTAATCAGTAGGCTTTGGCCTCCACTGAAAAGATCTGGTTAGGTCCAACCATTAACATGACTTAATTTAGTGAATCGGACCAATAAATGATCAGGCCCGATTTGGCCGGCCAACCTAACCACCATCAGAAAGACTCAATCAAATTATCATATTATGAATAATAATTCCATTAGCCAATGAGCACCAGGCCTTTGGGCCTCCAATGATCATTGAACTAATGGACTCATTATCATTCACTTAATGGGAGGCTATGACTTAGTTATCATTATAACTTAATCATTTTAGGGACCTAATAATTTTGAGGATTTTATTAAAGAATAGTAGAGAAGAAATCATCCAGCCAATTTCAATCCTCCCACTGACTTCACCAAGTCAGATTAAAAAGGATTTAATTAAAGCTGGCATTAGGAGCACCTAAATCAGTCATACTGATTTACCTAATGACATGGGTGAGCTCTAATCACCAAGTGATCTAATCAAAATCTAACTTACCAGATTGGCCAGGTAAGTGAGATCAGTGGTGGGGATTTGCCATTAACTCGTCAATGATCGAATCAATGCGAGTAGCTCCCGCTTAAGAACCACTGGTCAAAACTGTCGAACTTACCTTAGACACCAACCGGTTCATTAGTTTTAATTTTGATCAACTTAGTAAATAGAGCTCCACCGCGTAGCCATGAATTAAGTCCATCTTGGTCTAGTTAAAGACATGGACCCATTCAACTACAACTATTGAAGTTGAGTCTAGAGTATCTTTGACCTAATCTAATTCAACTTTTGATTAGATTTGACCAATTACTCCAATTCGTCCATTTTTTAAACTAACCTTAGGTCTAACCTAATTATGGACCTAATTCATCTAACCCATTGACCCAAAAGTTTATGCAATTGTCTTAGGTTTTAATTCACAATTCTATACCTACTAGACAACACTTAATTCTTTTAATTAAGTACTTGGGCTGATGGGTCAGGGTTTGGCATTTCGAAAATAATTTTCAAATTTGAAAGATTTTATTTTCTGTTCACCAAATGTGTTAACTCATTTCACAAACGGGTCAGCACATTTCATAAACAGCAATTCTATTGCTCATTTCATAACAGAAAATAACTCAAAATAAATCATAAATTTTCTTTTAGATCTAATCTAACACATTCATGATAAATTTCTTAATTAAGTCCTTTCGCTGCTTCATCGGCATGGGATATAATTGCATCGGCACCCCTACCGCCATAGGAGACCCCATCGAATGGGAAGAGAGGGCCTTTAAACCCTACTTTTCTCCTATGATCGGACGGCCATGGCAACCAACCCAATTAGATTACTTGCTACTTGGATCAAGTATATCTAAATATATAAATTTCAAAATTTAAATTTTGAATTTCAAATTTCAAATTTCAAATTTTAAATTTCAAATTTGAGATTTCAACCAAATTTCAAATTTCGAATTTTCAATCTTTGAATTTTAAATTTTGAATTTTGAATTTCAAATTTCAAATTTCGAATTTCAAATTTCAAATTTCAAATTTGAGATTTCAACCAAATTTCAAAATTTGAATTTTGAATTTCAAATTTCAAATTTTGAATTTCAAATTTCAAATTTCAAATTTGAGATTTCAACCAAATTTTAAATTTCAAATTTTGAATTTCAAATTTGAAACTTCTAACAAATTTCAAATTTCAAATTTCAAATCTTTTTGAATTTCGAATTTCGAATTTTGAATTTCAAATTTAAACTTATAGATTACACCTTAATCTACGCATGCATATGTATATCATATTCTAGAACCTGCTCTGATACCAATTGAAGCGAAAATTTAGTGCAGGGGCAAAATGGTAATTTTAAAACTTTTTCAAAATTACTATTTTACAGTGGAATTATTAATTAATCTCATTAATTAATACTAATTAACCCTACACTAGGATCTAAATATGATACAACAGCATGCATTTAAATTTGAAATTTAAATTTGAATCAGTAAACGTTTTACAGTACTGTGTTCAGAACACATCACCTTTTGCGGGTAGTCGATCACCGCAATCTGATCACCGTCGGAGGGCTCTGATTGTCACGTCACAGCCACCCAACTGTCTGGCCTCTGCGGATCATCCACACGAAGCTCCCGTCTGATCAGCTCCTCACGAATGCTAGTTCGTGATTTCACCCTTTTGATGGCAGATGTTGATCGAACTCCTTCGATCGATGTGTGCTGACTTCTTGGATGCTCCAGATCATCTGCACAGTTACTTGAGAGGCTGATGGATCTCTCTCTGAAATTTGATGGACTCACGACACTCGTGGCACACCAATCTCACTTCTCGAACCCTAGGTAGAAACCCTAGGGTACACACCAAAAACCCTGCGCCCAATTTTCTCTCTTTTCTTTCTTTTTCTCTCGGAAGGTTTTGGACCTTCACCTTACGTAGAAGCCTTCCTCACGCCCCAAAGTTTCTCTCCTAATTTTTCTACGCACATCCCACCTTTCTCCTCTTTTTAAAACAACGTCGAACGTGTCTTATCCGCGTGAGAGGATAAAGACAAGAGGTTACACATTTGAATTCAAATCAAATTTGAATTCAAACGAAAACCAACTTATCCCTATCCTTTTGGACGTGAGAAGAGAAGGGGCGTGGCTCTTTGTGCATGAAAAAGTTTCACGAGAAACCTTTTCTCGTGTAAGTAATGTGGCGCACAAAATGGATAAGGATGAAAGGGCAAGTGATAAGTTATCCATTCAAATTCAAACATGCTTTGAATTTGAATGGCTAACTAATTAATTTATCCATCCATATGGCGCACAAATGAGGATGTGGGAAAGGGTTTTACGTGAGAAAAATTTCACGAGAAGTTTCTTCTCGTGAATTCAAATGGGTGCAAGGAAGTTGGGTGACGCAGGGAATTTAAAACAAGGTGGTTTGATTCAAATTGAGCCAACCTAGTTTAAAATAGGTTGAGCACAATTAGACCAAATTAAACTCAACATAATTAGGCTTAATTAGGCTTAATAAAATCCTAATCAAATCAGAAATTAACTAAACCTAACTCCTGATCAAATCAGGGACTAAACCACCTTAGCGATTAGGTCAACATTTAACCTAATTGGGTCAATCCAAACTGAATCCAATTCAATTGGACTTGATCCAAAAATAATTACTCAATCAAATTGAGTTAATTAGTGATTAAATTACTAATTAAACCTCTCATAAATGTTGAGTCCAAATCCGATGGGCAATCAGGCATCAGAGACCATCGATATGAAACCCTGATCAAAGAATTCAAATTTCAAATTCAAAATTCGAAATTCAAAATTTTGACCTCGGTACCCAAAATATGTGGAACTCATGATTAAAGAATCCTAATTCTCAATCATAGAGTTCCAGATAGATAAGACTCATAATCAGCCATCAGATCAGAAAGGAACCTCTAATGTGTGTGACCCCGCAGGTTCGAACCTAAGCCGGTAGCACAGGAACCAATTTCTGTACTAATCGAAGTGACCATCTAGCAATGGTACCCGACGACCAGATAGGTCGAATAATCGCAATCGCAACATTCAGAACCTACGTGAATATGGTTACCGTATAATTCATCCCTTTTGACCCCTGTGTTTAGGATGACTCAGAGTTAAACTGTCAACCCTGATGATATCATCCGAATCATGCTCAACTCAATTAGTCCTGTGACTCCTCACTAGGACTACCCTGGCCAAGATTTTGCTAAATTGAA
The DNA here is from genome assembly GCF_000442705.2 of Elaeis guineensis. Lineage (NCBI taxonomy): Eukaryota > Viridiplantae > Streptophyta > Magnoliopsida > Arecales > Arecaceae > Elaeis > Elaeis guineensis. The sequence goes on from NC_026002.2 coordinate 35,249,122, forward strand.
ACACGACTATACACAGCTCCTAAACTGGAGTGGTCAATCCCATCTTGACACATGCACCGACAAGTCAAGTACTTGACTACACCCAGCAACCTTCCGTCACTGAATTAGAAATTCAGGTAGTCCAGTGCCTAAGTGCAGTGAGTTGCTTGCAAGTCACCGTGGCGGTCTCAGGTCGGAGGGACATTTATACCCATATCCCATCGGAGCAAATCTTGACAGCAGAAATAGCTCCGGAGTTGGTCACGTTCAGTGCAGATGTACCATTACATCTCACCTGTATGCCATACCAGTGTCTCCACACTCTTTGGTTATGAGGACAACCAACCCATATGGCACACAACGACCTATGCTCGATAAATATTGTCGTCCTTGGTAACAACGTATCATTTGGTCGCGAACATGTTTAAGGACTAAACGACAAATCCTCCTTTGTCGAGTCTAAATAGTCCTAAGGACTTCACCACAACACAGGAGTTCATTAGAAGATGAAACATTTGTGATGAAAAAATACCAAAATAACTTTTATTTATTTATAATTCATGTACTAATACAAAAGGAGCACAACCGTCAACAGACTGATGATTGGCTTTGGGACACTATTCCCAACAGCCCTGAGTTTGACCGTCGAGAACTCTAAAATTTTTGAAGAATTTAAAGAAAAAATTTTCGAAGGCAGATATGCTTCCTACTATGTCGGGTACAAAGATGGTCGAGATATGGTCGAAAAATTATACCCAGACATGAACTTGAGTAGCATCATTCCTCCTTGTTCGAGAGATGAAGCTGCTGAAGAAAGAGCTGCACCGACTGAA